>NW_026614679.1:0-139256 GCF_030052815.1 Hevea brasiliensis
AGAAAGTGGGGTGGCAAGGAAGAAGAAAATTCTAATTTTTTCCTTTGGTTTCACTTTACACGTTTTTTTTGGCTTATGGAAGACCCTAATTCCCAAATTAAATAATTCAATTTATTAATTTAGTTATGACATCATGCATGATGTCATAACTGACTTTCATTTTCATCTCTTTTTCTCTTTTTTTTTTCTATTAGTTCTTTAATTTAATTATAAATTACGAAATTTTATTTTCTCAGATTTTATTTTAAATTTAGGTCAGTAGTCAGCTCTCGGGGTAAATTTACCAAATTGCCCCTACTTTGTTCATCGGTTTGCAAATAATTCCATATTTCTTCGGCTCACGACCTAATTATTTGGTGACTTAACAGTTCTTTTCATGATTTTCTCTTTTCCACTTTGTGTTCATAAGGGTCCTAAGGACGCGGCGTCACTTTTACGGTTCAAAATTTGAGTTTAAAGCGACTTCGTGATCGTTCAGGAAGTCACTCATCATTTGTGACTCTCGGCTCGTTTAACCTCTTATGTTTTGTTTTTCTTATTTATAGTTAACTAATTAAACATTACTAATTATTTGTATTTATGGCTTCTCAAGTTGTCTTAAATGTGGCTTTAATCCCATTAATTGTCGGGCCAGGCAGGTCTCGAACGATGAAATCTACCGGGCTATATAACGGGGTGTTACAATTCTCCCCTCTTAAATAAATTTCGTCTTGAAATTTTACAGTATCAATCTCACGAGCATTTGTGGGTGTTGTCTCCTCATGTCCTCCTCTCATTCCCAAGTAGCTTCTTGGCACGAATGATGGTTCCACACTTTTACCAGCGGTATCTGCTTATTCGTAGGCTTCACCTCATAAGCGGAATCTTTATGGGTTCTTCTTCATATGTGAGTCTGGATTCACTTCTATTTCTTCTCTTGGTAGTACATGAGATGGGTCGATCGATACCTCCTCAACATAGACACACAGAAGACATTATGTATCTTCTGCAGCTCTGGAGGTAGTGCCAAACAATATGCTAAAGGACCCACTCTATCCAGAACCTCATATGGCCCAATGAAGCGAGGACTTAGTTTCCCCTTTCTAGAATCTCATAATTCTCTTCCAAGGAGAAACTTTGAGAAAACTTTCTCACCACTGCATACTTAATATCCCTTCTTTTCAAATCAACATAGGACTTGACGGTGATGCGATGCTTTAAGTCGATCTCGATCACCCTGATTTTCTCTTCAGTTTGTTGAACAATTTCGGGTCCAATCATCTTTCTTTCACCCACGTCATCCCAACACAATGGGGTTCTACATTTTCTGCCATACAAAGCTTCATATGGAGGCATCCCAATGCTTGATTGGTAGGCTTTGTTGTAAGCAAACTCAATCAAAGGCAAGTGTGTATCCCAACTACCCTCAAACTCAATCACACAAGCCGTAGCATATCCTCCAAGATCTGAATTACCCTCTCGGTGGCCATGCATGCGTGGGTGGAATGCGTCTTGAAGTTCAATCTAGTTCCTAGGTCTCTCTGAAGACTACCCAAGAATCTAGAAGTGAACCTAGGATCTGCATCGATACGATGGATCGGCACTCCATGCAATCTCACAATCTCATCAATGTATAACTTGGCCAATCTTTCTAAATTGTAGTCCATCGGTGGCGAAAATGAGCGATTTAGTCGATCATCAACAATGCCCCAAACTGCATCATGACTCTTTTGTGTCCTCGGAAGTCCCATCACAAAATCCATCGTTATTCTCTCCCATTTCCACTCTGGTACTGGTAGTGGATGTAACAACCCAGTGGGTACTTGATGCTCTGCCTTTACTTGCTGACAAGTTAGGTATTTGGATACAAACTCTGCCACATCTCTCTTCATACCCATCCACCAGTAATGCTCCTTTAGCCCTCTGTACATTTTTGTACCACCAGGGTGCATGACAAAAGGAGACTCATGTGCTTCCTTCAAAATAATCTGTCTCAATTCAACATCATTAGGAACACATATTACGCCTGGTGTAGCAGTAGACCATCATCTCTGATTGAGAATTACGGTTTCTTGCCTGTGGACTTCTCCCATCAACTTCGATACCGATCATTACGGCAACCATTCTAATCGATCAATCAACCGGTTGTACATGCCATGCAAGCTGCTGCGCCCATCATCATTAATCTCTAAGGTGGCATGCAATGATCTTAACTCATGTACCAAAGACAAAGGAGTAACGTAGACTTGCCATAGTCTTGCGACTTAAGGCATCACCACAACATTAGCTTTCCACTGGTGATAGTCTATCGGACAATCATAGTCTTTTATCAACTCTAACCATCTCCTCTGTCTCAAATTCGGCTCTTTACGGGTGCCCAAATACTTTAAACTCTTATGATGCGTGTAGATGTAGCACTTCTCCCCATACAAATAATGTCTCGGATCTTAAGAGCAAACACAATGGCTGCAAGCTCCAAATCATGTGTCGGATAATTCCTCTCATGCGGTTTTAGCTGGCGTGATGCATAGGCAATGACATTCTGATCTTGCATCAACACACAACCTAACCCATTGTGAGAAGCATCGCTATAAACTGTATATTCTTTACGGAGTAGGTAAAGTTAGGGCTGAGCTTGAGTCAAACATCTCTTCAATTCATCAAAACTCTGCTGGCATTTATCCGTCCTTTGAAATTTTACATCTTTTCTAAGCGGCTTGGTCAATGGAGATGCCAACATGGAAAATCCTTCACAAATCTACGGTAGTATCGGCTAAACCAAAAAACTACGAATCTACGTGACATTTACGGGTGGCCTCCAATTGGGCGACTTCAATCTTACTTGGATCTACCTTAATGCCCTCTTACGATACTACATGCCCCAAAAAGATATTTCTTTCAGCCAAAATTCACACTTGACAATTTGGCATATACATTTCTCTCTCAAAGTCTGCGGTACAATCCATGGATGTCTATCATGCTCTTCGCATTCCTCGAATAGACCAATATATCATCTATGAATACCACAACAAAGCGGTGGTATGGTGCGAAAATAGTGTTCATCGGATCCATAAAAGCGTAGGAGCATTAGTTAACCGAATGGCATGACCAAGAACTCATAATGGCCATAGCGGGTTACAAGGCGATTTAGAAATACTTTGCTCTTGTACTTTGGTGATAATAACTTGATCTCGAGTCAATTTTGGAGAACAATTTGCACCCCTCAAGCGATCAAACAAGTCATCAATGCGGGTAATGGATATCTATTCTTTATTGTCACCTTATTCAGCTGCGATAATCAATGCATAAGCGGAGAGTGCCATCCTTCTTCTTTACAAACAATCTGGCGCTCCCAAGGTGACACTAGAGGCGGATAAAGCCCTTGTCAAGCAACTCTTGCAAGCTGCACTTTCAACTCTTTCAGTGCGGTGCCATTCTATATGGCGTTATGGAGATTGGGTCCACACCGAGCATAACATCAATTTCAATCGCACCTCTCTTTGGAGGTAATCGGCAATTCATCGAAATACATCAGGAAAGTCACATCCGTAGGGATGTCCCTTAGTCTTGGACTCCCCACAGGTGTCTATCACATGTGCCAAGTATGCTTCACACCCCTTTTTAATCATCCTTACGGCTAGTGCGGCCGAAATGATGTTTGATGGCGATAAATGCCTCTCCCGTGTATTACCACATCACCGTACAAAGGAGACCAAAAGTGGTATCTTGATCTCTGATCAATCATAGCATGATGCAGCTAACCAATCCATGCCCAAGATGATATCATACTCTCTAAAGGGCATTTCAATTAAGTCTGACAGAAAACATGTCCTTGGATCACCAAAGGGCGGTCTCTATAGATTCTGTTGACCGGACCTCTTGTCCTAATGGACTAGTTACTAGCACTTCAAAACCCATTTGCACACATGGAGCAGCAAGTGAACTAACTATGCTAGCACTAACATATGAATGGGTTGAACCGGATCAAACAATACAAATACATCTTGACGGAGATAGAGAATGTACCGGCTACCACATCGGAAGTCTCGGCCTCTTCGTTGTCTCATCGTGTAGACTCTGGTGAAGCACTTCCTTGTCTGACCGACCAATTGTGCCTGTTGCTGAAGCGGTGCCTCTACCTCTGCCTCTTCCTCGCCCAGCATGTGAACCTCTGGGAGCGGGACTGCAATAGATCCTCGCGGTAGTAGGAGTGGACCATATCTCGGAGCACTAGTACAATCTCTAGCTATATGGCCCTTGCCTCCACAGTTAAAGCAGGCTCCAGTGGCCCAATAACATTCTCCCCATGAATCTTGCCACAAGTCTCACAGGGGCGGGCAGAATGTGAACCCACTGGCTGGCGACGGACCTAGGGGTCTCGTCCGAGAAAATCGGCCTCTACCAAATCTTCCACCTCGACCCCTGCTGGGTCCACTAAACTTCTTTTTCTTTCCGGAGGTAGCACGGAACTCTGCTCACTGATTTTCCCCCTTGTCTTTTTCTAATTTCTCGACTTTTCCTTCACTGGGTTATACCTTCAACTCATTCCAGTTCAAGTGCTTGAGACATAAGTTACGAGAAGTTCTGTGTCTAAATCCTATAACTTGCATCCTTATCTTTGGGCTTCAAACCCGTCTCAAATCTCGTGCATCTTGCTTTGCTGGTAGTAAGGAGACTCTCAGCATAATGACTCAGGCGGGAGAACTCCCTCTCATACTCTGCCACTGATCGATTTCCTTGTTTCAAACTCAAAAATTCTTGCAACTTCGATCAACATATGCGTCAGGATGTATTTGCATGCGAACTCTCTAATGAAGTCATCCCGAGTTAGCAGTGGTTCAGCCAAGTATGGGGATGGTCTTCCACCAGTCATATGCATCCCCTTGCGATGGCGACCACAGAATACTCAAGCTTCAATTCATCTTGGCAGTGCAGCTTCTTAAATACTCTGTCCATTCTTTCAAGCCATTGCTCTGCCTCAAGTGGGTCTACTGTACCCTTAAATTCTGCAGCCCCATACTTCAGCAATTTATCAAACTGTCTGGCTGGAGGCAGTGGTTGTGCCACAGGTGGTTGGGGTGGAGCTTGGCGGGCATACTGACCATTTGTTGAAACATTGCGCTATTCTCTGTGCGGTATGCGAGGAATTTGCGGCATTTGTGGGCTAGTCTTCTTGACCCGACATTCGGTAAAGTGGGGCTTCCCCTTGTGCCTCGGCTTCAGCATCTGCTCAATGGCGATCCCCTTCTTCCATTTCGATCGAAGTTAGGGTATCTCCTGAACAATTAACACAAGGAGATTTCCCTCCGTTAGTTCATATTCATGATGTAATGCACTGTATGTAACAATTATGGACATTGAGCAGTTGTACTTAACAAAGAAAAACACAAATTCACAATTTAAAACATAATTCAAAAATTTGCTCTGATACCACTAAAACATGTCACACATTACCCCTCTGTAAGGCATAACATGATCCCGTAGAATACCTAATGAACTACCGAACTTCACCTACCGATAACTCATTAAGTACCCTACAAGGGATTTTAAAACAATTTTCTTATCTTTGACAAGTGGTGAGCATTTCTAATAAGTATTTAAAACATTTAGTTGAAATTAAAACTAATTAATATTTTTGGCCATTTTAGTTTTCCGCAAATCTTATAAAAATTTTGTGAGTTTCCTCTGTATTTTGAGAAAACCGTTCTTCAAATACACGAAATAAAAGCACTTCCAATAATTATCTAACCACTGCTTCAAATTCATACTCAATCTCAACCAATTTCTCAAAATTCACAAGTTCAAAAATTCTCAAAATCATCCATCAATATCATTTATTCATATTCCATTCAAGATAAACAATTTATATATTCATCATACTAAAATTTACATTCAAAAGTCCAAATTAAAATTTATTATAACTTTTATACAAACTTTGTACAAAGTGCTCAAGACCCATGTACATGTCCATACATTTATGTGCAATATATACATCAAAAGAAATATTTCTGATTAGGGTATAAATTATACCGAAGACTTCAAGTGATGACTTCACACACCTCGTGACTCGATCTGCTGCTCCTCTAATTTCTGTATCTACGACAGCAATAAAAGCTATCGCTGAGTACTAAGACTCAGTGGTGCACAATATACTAAAATAATCTTTATGCAAAACTTAAAGTACATTCATTCAAAAAAATTTGGCTAAACATGAAAATTAAATACAATCATGCATTGTAAGATTTTACGTGTAAACCAAGTTCATTTCAAAGTATCAAAACACATTTCACAAAACCCACAGTTAAATCATGCCATTCGAAACAAATAGAATCTCAATAGCCAGAGGCTAAGAGAAATCATGTCACAAGGCTAGCTAGCTCAAATATATGGATATCCATTCACATCCTCTTCTACTGGCACACCTCAACACTTCTCCAGAGAAGGAATCAAAATTCGAAACTAATTACCCCCACTAGTCGTGCTAGTGAGGTGTTCAAACATATGGTCATGATACTGTGGTTTTAAAACTTATCTTAACAATTTGCTAAATATTGTCATTTCAAATATACATAATAAATTTCACAATTTGAATCAAAACATCATAAATAAGGTCACAATACTTTCAACAATTCAAAGCAACAATAATATGCATATTTCATTCATTTAATCAATGAATTTTTTTTTTTTTTTTTTAAAGCATAGTAATATTGTGCACAAACCTCAAGCAGTCGTCCTTTAGCCTCGACTCGGTTCCTCGAGTTCCTTCGATATTCTTTTCAACTGAAACACACAATTTTACAATGTTTCAGTACTAGAACTTAAAATAAATTCAAAATAAACTTAGCTTCACATTTACCTAACTCTAACGTGTTAAATTTGGCGTTCTCGAAATTTTGTGTTTGGTTACTATTCACTGCACTATTCAAGTCAAATTATTGACTTTCTAAGGCTTAATAGGTATGGGAACTCCAACTTCACCCACATACCACATTTTGGTCACCAAACTTGTTGGTTTTGGTCATTTGTTTAAAGCTTAGGTCATTTTGGCAAAATTGCCAATTTTCGGTTTTGGTTTTCCGAAGTTGCACTATTCCATTGGTCGATATACTGTTGGTATTTGACTCAACTTCCTTCATAGAAAATGTTCCTTATTGTCTTAAGTGTATTCTCCATTTTGGATCACCTCAATCGGAGGTTTGTAGCTCAAGTTATGGCCAAAATAAGTTTACTGTTCACGTGCCCTGTTCATACTGCACTATAGGTGCTGGCAGGTTTTGGTCCAACTTTGGTCAATTATTTGATCAAGTTAAGTTCATAATTTGGTTTCACTTTCTTCATATGAAATGTTGTACTATGTCTTAGGTTTCCATCGGTTCAAGAATCGCCTAAATCCTAGTTTTCTAGAGAGAGTTATAGCTATCCAAACTTTGCTGCTCAACTAAAAATCTGCAGAATTTCAGTACAGAAATTTTAACTTTGCTCAATGATTTGAATGAGTTAATGGCCTAATTTGGGTTGGTGTTCTTCATGAAAGTTTTAGGTCTATATCATATCTAATTGCTGGTAAAATTTCAGGTCAATTTGACCTACCTAGCTCGAGTTATGACCAAATGAACAGTTACTGTTCATTTGGTCAGTTTAGTCTGATGGCAGCCTGCTATCAACTCACTTTGGTCAATTGTTTCACCAAGTTTTGGTCAGTTTTTGGCAATGGTTCCTTAATGAAAATTGTGCTCTTTTATGTCTATTTTCATCTCCAATTGGTGGCATATCCATTAGGCTTGTAAAATTTGAGTTTTGGTCCTTCAAAGTGGGTTTGGTCATGCTGCCAGCAGCATGACCATTGGACCTCGAATTTAACTTAGTTTCCTATCATTCCACACAAGTTATTTGGTCATAATTGACCATTATTTCACTTCACAATAGGTCCAACATGCCATTTATATATTTCTCCTAATTTTGGTTCACAATCCCTATCCTACAAACCCTAATCTTACTAACTCTTGCATTTAACCATAACTAGTGCACTTAACCTTAACCATTCAACTAATCAAAGCTTTTAAACTCCTTCTAATGCATCAATTTCATGTAATTCATACTCCTATCAAGCTGCCCAAATTTCAGTTTGGTCCCTCTCCCATATTTGTTTCATTTAAATCAAGTTATTAGCTCACTTAATTACCTAAACATGCATTTGAATGGAAAAGTAACAATTTAACATACTAACCTTTTGTTAAAGCTTCAAAACCCTATCTTTAACTCTCCTTTCTTCTTGTAATCCTCTTCTCAAGTTGTAACAATAAGCTCTAGGGAGGTTTTTAATGGAGTTATTTGAATTAAGTGAAGAAAACTAAGCTTAAAAGTAAGCTTACATGGAAGACCACTCATGGAGGATTTTGGGGAAAATGGGGTGGCAAAGGGAGAGGTGAAGAAGAAGAAAATTCTAATTTTTTTCCTTTGTTTTCACTTTACACGTTTTTTTTACTTATGGATTTACCCTAAATTCAATTTATTAATTATATTTATTATTTTAGTTATGACATCATGCATGATGTCATAACTTTGACTTTCAAACTATTTCCTTTTCTCTTTTTTATTTTTTTTTATTTTTATATTAGTTCTTTAATTTAGTTCTAGATTACGAAATTTTCTTTTATCATATTTTATTTGTGATTTGGTGAGTCGACTCTCGGGTCAATTGACCAAATTGCCCCTCGCGGTTCATCCGGTTTGCAAATAATTCCATATTTCTTAGGCTCCACGACCTAATTATTTGGTAGCTTAACAGTTCTTTTCGTGATTTTCTCTTTTCCCTTTGTGTTCATAAGGGTCCTAAGGACCATGCGTCACTTTACGGTTGAAATTTGAGTTTAAAACGACTTAGTAGTCGTTCTCGAGAGGTCACTCATCATTTGTGACTCTCGGCTCGTTTAACCTCTTATGTTCTGTTTTTCTTATTTATAGTTAACTAATTAAACATTACTAATTATTTGTATTTATGGGTTCTCAAGTTGTCTTAAATGTGGCTCTAATCTCAATAATTGTCAGGACCGACAGGTCAGGACGATGAAATCTACCAGGCTATGCAACGTGGGTGTTACAATAACACAGCCTAGTGGGATCAAGTTTTTAAAGAGGCTTTTGAAAAGATTAAACTGTACCTATCAAATCCGTCAATATTGGTTCCTCGATGTGGGAAGGCCGTTGATTTTGTACATGGCGGTTTAACAGCTCGATGGGTTGTGTTATGGGACAAGGTGACACGGGAGAAAGGAAAGAGCCATTTACTATCTAAGCAAAAATTCAACGAATGTGAATTGAGATACTCATTCTTAGAGAAAACTTGTTGCGCATTGGCATGGAATGACAAATCTGTCACACCTTACCCCTGTAAGGCATAACATGATCCGTAGAATACCTAATGAACTACCGAACTTCACCTACCGATAACTCATTAAGTACCCTACAAGGGATTTTAAAACAATTTTCTTATCTTTGACAAGTGGTGAGCATTTCTAATGAGTATTTAAAACATTTAGTTGAAATTAAAACTAATTAATATTTTTGGCCATTTTAGTTTTCCATAAATTTGATAAAAATTTTGTGAGTTTCCTCTGTATTTTGAGAAAACCGTTCTTGAATACTGTAAAAGCACTTCTAAAAGATTTTCTCAACCACTACTTGGTTTCACAATCAAACTCAATCAATTTATCAAAATTCACAAGTTCAATAATTCTCAAAATACTGTCAATCAATATCATTCATATTTCATTAAAAACAAAATAATTTATACATAACCTTACAAATTTATATCAAAAGAAACACAAACTAAACTTTATTACAAACTTCATACAAATTTGTGTACAAGCTGCTCAAGACCCATTTTTACATGTCCATACATTTATGTGCAATATATACATCAAAAGAAGTATTTCTGATTAGGGTATAAATTATGCAGAAGGCTTCAAAGCGATGACTTCACACACCTCAGCAGCTCAGTCTGCTGCTCCTCTAATCTCTGTATCTGCGACAGCAATAAAAGCTATCGCTGAGTACTAAGACTCAGTGGTGCACAATATACTAAAATAATCTTTATGCAAAACTTAAAGCACATTCATTCAAAAATTTGATTAAACATGAAAATTAAATACAATCATGCATTGTAAGATTTTACATGTAAACCAAGTTTATTTCAAAGTATCAAAACACATTTCATAAAACCCACAGTTAAATCATGCCATTCGAAACAAATAGAATCTCAATAGCCAGAGGCTAAGAGAAATCACATCACAAGGCTAGCTAGCTCAAATATATGAATATCCATTCACATCCTCTTCTACTGGCACACCTCAACACTTCTCCAGAGAAGGAATCAAAATTCGAAACTAATTACCCCCACTAGTCGTGCTAGTGAGGTGTTCAAATATGTGGTCATAACACTGTGGTTTCAAAACTTATCTTAACAATTTGCTAAACATTTTCTTTTCAAATATACATAATAACTTTCAACAATTTAGATCAAACATCATAAGAATGCCATAATCCCATATTTCAAATTATTCAAAATGATATGCAAAAGATGATTATAAAAGTATATGTTGTGCACAAACCTCAAACGAGTCGTCCTTTAGCCTCGACTCGGTTCCTCGGGTTCCTTCCCGATATTCTTTTCAACTGAAACACACAATTTTACAATGTTTCAGTACTAGAACTTAAAATAAATCCAAAATAAACTTAACTTCACATTTAGCTAGCTCTAACGTGTTAAATTCGACGTTCTCGAAATTTTGTGTTTCGGGTTACTATTCACTGCACTATTCAAGTCAAATTATTGACTTTCTAAGGCTTAATGGGTATGGGAACTCCAACTTCACCCACATACCACATTTTGGTCACCAAACTTGTTGGTTTTGGTCATTTGTTTAAAGCTTAGGTCATTTTGGCAAAATTGCCAATTTTCGGTTTTGGTTTTCCGAAGTTGCACTATTCCATTGGTCGATCTACTGTTGGAATTTGACAAAACTTCCTTCATAGAAAATGTTCCTTATTGTCTTAAGTGTATTCTCATTTTTGGATCACCTCAATCGGAGTTTTGTAGCTCAAGTTATGGCCAAAATAAGTTTACTGTTCACGTGCACTGTTCATACTGCAATTTAGGTGCTGGCAGATTTTTGGTCTAACTTTGGTCAATTGTTTGATCAAGTTAAGTTCATAATTCGGTCTCACTTTCTTCATATGAAATGTTGTACTATGTCTTAGGTTTCCATCGATTCAAGAATCGCCTAAATCCGAGTTTTCTGGAGAGTTATAGCCCTCCAAACATTGCTGCTCAATGAAAATTCTGCAGAATTTCAGTACAGTAATTTTAACTTTGCTCAATGATTTGAATGAGTTAATGGCCTAATTTGGGTTGGTGTTCTTCATGAAAGTTTTAGGTCTATATCATATCTAATTGCTGGCAAAATTTCAGGTCAATTTGACCTACCTAGCTCGAGTTATGACCAAATGAACAGTTACTGTTCATTTGGTCAGTTTTGTGCAGTGGCAGCCTGCAATCAACTCACTTTGGTCAATTGTTTCACCAAGTTTTGGTCAGTTTTTGCCATGGTTCCTTAATGAAAATTGTGCTCTTTTATGTCTATTTTCATCTCCAATTGGTGGCATATCAATTGGGCTTGTAAAATTTGAGTTTTGGTCCTTCAAAGTGGGTTTGGTCATGCTGCCAGCAGCATGACCATTAACCTCCGAATTTAGTTTTCATTCCTATCATTCCCACACAACTTATTTGGTCATAATTGACCATTATTTAAATTCAAAATAGGATAAACATGCCATTTATGCATTTCTCCAAATTTTGGTCCATAAACCCTAGCATTGAAACCTTAATCTCACTAACTCTTGCATTTAACTACTTCTAATAATTTTAATGTTAATCATTTCACTAAGTAAAGCTTCTAAACTCACTCAATTGCATCATATTCATGCAAACCACACTCCTCTCAAGCTGCCCAAAATTTCAATTTAATTCTTTCCCCATATTTGTTTCATTTAAATCAAGTTATTAGCTCACTTAATTACCTAAACATGCATTTGAATGGAAAAGTAACAATTTAACATACTAACCTTTTGTTAAAGCTTCAAAACCCTATCTTTAATTCTTCTTTCTTCTTGTAATCTCCTTCTTAAGTTGCAATAACAAGCTCTAGGGTGGTTTTTAAGAGAGTTATTTGGATTAAGTGAAGAAAATTAAGCTTAAATGTAAGCTTAAATGGAGGACCATTCATGGAGGAATTTGGGAGGAAAGTGGGGTGGCAAGGAAGAAGAAAATCCTAATTTTTTCCTTTGGTTTCCTTTACACGTTTTTTTTTTTTGGCTTATGGAAGACCCTAATTCCCAAATTAAATAATTCAATTTATTACTTTAGTTATGACATCATGCATGATGTCATAACTTTGACTTTTCATTTTCATCTCTTTTTCTCTTTTTTTCTATTAGTTCTTTAATTTAATTCTCGATTCAAATTTTCTTTTCTCCGATTTTATTGTGACAGTTAGGTCGAGTCGACTCTAGGTCAATTGACCAAATTGCCCCTACTTTATTCATCCGGTTTGCAAATAATCCAATATTTCTTCCTCCTGACCTAATTATTTGGTGACTTAACAGTTCTTTTCATGATTTTCTCTTTTCCACTTTGTGTTCATAAGGGTCCTAAGGACCGCAGCGTCACTTTACGGTTCAAAATTTGAGTTTAAAGCGACTTGTGATCGTTCAGGAGGTCACTCATCATTTGTGACTCTCGGCTCGTTTAACCTCTTATGTTTTGTTTTTCTTATTTATAGTTAACTAATTAAACATTACTAATTATTTGTGTTTATGGCTTCTCAAGTTGTCTTAAGTGTGGCCCTAATCCCATTAATTGTCCTGATGACACCAGGTCTCGGAGCGATGAAATATACCGTGCTATATAACGGGGTGTTACAATTCTCCCCTCTTAAATAAATTTCGTCTTGAAATTTTACACAGTATCAATCTCTGAGCAATTTGTGGGTGTTGTCTCCTCATGTCCTCCTCTCATTCCCAAGTAGCTTCTTGGCGAATGATGGTTCCACACTTTTACCAACGGTATCTGCTTATTAAAGTGCTTCACCTCATAAGCGAGAATCTTTATGGGTTCTTCTTCATATGTGAGGTCTGGATTCACTTCTATTTCTTCTCTTGGTAGTACATGAGATGGGTCGATCGATACCTCCTCAACATAGACACATGGAAGACATTATGTATCTTTTCCAACTCTGGAGGTAGTGCCAACCGATATGCCAAAGGACCCACTCTTTCCGTAACCTCATATGGCCCAATGAAACGAGGACTCGCTTTCCCCTTTCTGCCGAATCTCATAATTCTCTTCCAAGGAGAAACTTTGAGGAAAACTTTCTCACCCATGCATACTCAATATCCCTTCTTTTTAAATCAATATAGGACTTCACGGATGCGATGCGGTCTTAAGTCGATCTCGGATCACCTTGATTTTCTCTTGATTTGTTGAACAATTCGGGTCAAATCATCTTTCTTTCACCCACGTCATCCCAACACAAAGGGGTTCTACATTTTCTGCCATACAAAGCTTCATATGGAGGCATCCCAATGCTTGATTGGTAGCTGTTGTTGTAAGCAAACTCAATCAAAGGCAAGTGTGTATCCCAACTACCCTCAAACTCAATAACACAAGCCCGTAGCATATCCTCCAAGATCTGAATTACCCTCTCGGATTGGCCATGCATGCGTGGGTGGAATGCCGTCTTGAAGTTCAATCTAGTTCCTAGGGCTCTCAAGACTACCCCGGAATCTAGAAGTGAACCTAGGATCTGCATGCGATACAATGATAGATCGGCACTCCATGCAATCTCACAATCTCATCGATGTACAACCTGGCCAATCTGTCCAAATTGTAGTCCATCCGAACTGGCAGAAAATGAGCAGATTTAGTCAGTCTGTCAACAATGACCCAAACTGCATCATGACTCTTTTGTGTCCTCGGAAGTCCCATCACAAAATCCATCGTTATTCTCTCCCATTTCCACTCTGGTACTGGTAGTGGATGTAACAACCCAGCGGGTACTTGATGCTCTGCCTTCACTTGCTGACAAGTTAGGCATTTGGATACAAACTCTGCCACATCTCTCTTCATACCCATCCACCAGTAATGCTCCTTTAGCCCTCTATACATTTTTGTACCACCAGGGTGCATGGCAAAAGGAGACTCATGTGCTTCCTTTAAAATGATCCTCCTCAATTCAACATCATTAGGAACACACATTCTGCCCTGGTGTAGCAATAGACCATCATCTCTGAGTGAGAATTCTGGTTTCTTGCCTGTGGTTCTTCCATCGACTTCGATACTTACGATCATTACGGCGACCATTCTAATCTGATCAATCAACACTGGCTGTACATGCCATGCAACTGCTGTCTGCCCCTCATCATTAATCTCTAAGCTGACATGCAATGATCTTAACTCATGTACCAAAGACAAAGGAGTAACCCGTAGACTTGCCATAGTCTTGCGACTTAAGGCATCAGCCACAACATTAGCTTTCCACGGTGATAGTCTATCGGACAATCATAGTCTTTATCAACTCTAACCATCTCCTCTGTCTCAAATTCAGCTCTTTACGGGTGCCCAAATACTTCAAACTCTTATGATGCGTGTAGATGTAACATTTCTCCCCATACAAATAATGTCTCGGATCTTAAGAGCAAACACAATGGTCGCAAGCTCCAAATCATGTGTCGGATAATTCCTCTCATGCGGTTTTAGTGGCGTGATGCATAGGCAATGACATTTTGATCTTGCATCAACACACAACCTAACCCGTTGTGAGAAGCATCAGAATCGTATATTCTTTACCGGTGTGGGTAAAGTTGGGACTGAGCTTCATCAAACATCTCTTCAATTCATCAAAACTCTGTGGCATTTATCCGTCCTTTGAAATTTTACATCTTTTCTAAGCGGCTTGGTCAATGGAGATGCCAACATGGAGAATCCTTCACAAATCTACGGTAGTATCGGCTAAACCAGAAACTACGAATCTCGTGACATTTTGGTGGCCTCCAATGGGGCGACTTCAATCTTACTTGGATCTACCTTAATGCCCTCTTCGATACTACATGCCCCAAAAAGATATTTCTTTCACCAAAATTCACACTTCGACAATTTGGCATATAGTCGCTTTCTCCTCAAAGTCTGCGATACAATCCAGATGTCTATCATGCTCTTCTGCATTCCTCGAATATACCAATATATCATCTATGAATACCACCACAAACTGGTCGAGGTATGGTCTGAAAATAGTGTTCATCAGATCCATAAAAGCAGCCGGAGCATTAGTTAACCCGAATGGCATGACCAAGAACTCATAATGGCCATAGCGGGTTCTGAAGGCAGTTTTAGAAATACTTTGCTCTTGTACTTTCAGCTGATAATAACCTGATCTCAGGTCAATTTTGGAGAACACAGCTGCACCCCTCAACTGATCAAACAAGTCATCAATGCGGGGTAATGGATATCTATTCTTTATTGTCACCTTATTCAACTGCCGATAATCAATACACAAGCGGAGAGTGCCATCTTTCTTCTTTACAAACAACACTGGCGCTCCCCAAGGTGACACACTAGGGCGGATAAAGCCCTTGTCAAGCAATTCTTGCAACTGCACTTTCAACTCTTTCAATTCTGCAGGTGCCATTCTATATGGCGTTATAGAGATTGGATCCACACGGGCATAACATCAATTTCAAATCGCACCTCTCTTTCGGAGGTAATCCGGCAATTCTTCAGAAATACATCCGAAAGTCACATACCGTAGGGATGTCCCTTAGTCTTTGGACTCCCCACAGGTGTCTATCACATGTGCCAAGTATGCTTCACACCCCTTTTTAATCATCCTTACGGCTAGTGCGGCGAAATGATGTTTGATGGCGATAAATGCCTCTCCGTGTATTACCACATCACCGTACAAAGGGAGACCAAAAGTGACTGTCTTGATCTCTGATCAATCATGGCATGATGCTCAGCTAACCAATCCATGCCCAAGATGATATCATACTCTCTGAAGGGCATTTCAATTAAGTCCGACAGAAAATATGTCCTTGGATCACCAAAGGACGGTCTCTATAGATTCTGTTGACCGGACCTCTTGTCCTAATGGACTAGTTACTAGCACTTCAAAACCCATTTGCACACATGGAGCAGAAGTGAACCGACTATGCTAGCACTAACATATGAATGGGTTGAACCGGATCAAACAACACAAATACATTTTGACCGAGAGATAGAGAATGTACCGGCTACCACATCTGAAGTCTCCGCCTCTTCTCGCTGTCTCGTGTAGACTCTGGTGACGCACTTCCTTGTGCGGTGACCAATCTGTACCGATCGCTGAGCAAGGTGCCTCTACCTCTGCCTCTTCCTGCGCCCAGCATCGTGAGCCTCTGGGAGCGGGACTCAATAGATCCTCGCGAGTAGGAGCTGGACCATATCTCGGAGCACTAGTACAATCTTTAGCTATATGGCCCTTGCCTCCAGATTAAAGCAGCTCGGTGGCCCAATAACATTCTCCCCATGAATCTTGCCACAAGTCTCACGGTGGCGAGAATGTGAACCCCGCTGATCACGACTGGACCTAGGGGTCTCGACGAGAAAATCTGCCTCTGCCAAATCGCCACCTCGACCCTGCTGGGTCCACTAAACTTCTTTTTCTTTCCTGAGGTAGCACGTAACTCTGCTCAACTGATTTTTCCCCCTTGTCTTTTTCTAATTTCTCGACTTTTTCCTTCACTGGGTTATACGCTTCAACTCATTCAGTTCAAGTGCTTGGGACATAAGTTCGAGAAGTTCTTGTGTCGAAATCCTATAACTTGCATCCGTATCTTTGGGCTTCAAACCCGTCTCAAATCTCTTTCATATTGCTTTACTGGTAGTAAGGATACTCTCAGCATACTGACTCAGTCTGGAGAAATACCTCTAATACTCTGCCACTGATGGATTTCCTTGTTTCAAACTCAAAAATTCTTGCAACTTCGATCAACATATGCGTGCGGGATGTATTTCATGCGAACTCTCGATGAAGTCATCCTGTGTTAGCAGTGGTTCAGCCAAGGCGTGGGGATGGTCTTCCACCATCATACGCATCCTTGCGATGGCGACACAGTACTCAAGCTTCAATTCATCTTGGCGGTCAGACTTCTTAAATACTCTGTCCATTCTTTCAAGCCATTGCTCTGCCTCAAGTGGGTCTCAGTACCCTTAAATTCTGCAGCCCCATACTTCAATAATTTATCATATTGTCCGCTGGAGCGATGGTTGTGCCACGGTGGTTGGGGTGGAGCTTGAGCGAGCATACCCTGACCATTTGTTGAAACATTGCGCTATTGCTCTGTCATGCGAATCGCAGGAATTTGCGGCATTTGTGGTAGTCTTTGACCCACGACATTCGGTAAAGGGGCTTCCCCTTGTGCCTCGGCTTCAGCATCGCTCAATGGCGATCCCCTTCTTCCATTTCATGCGAAGTTAGGGTATCTCCTGAACAATTAACACAAGGAGATTTCCCTCCGTTAGTTCATATTCATGATGTAATGCACTGTATGTAACAATTATGGACATTGAGCAGTTGTACTTAACAAAGAAAAACACAAATTCACAATTTAAAACATAATTCAAAAATTTGCTCTGATACCACTAAAACATGTCACACATTACCCCTCTGTAAGGCATAACATGATCCCGTAGAATACCTAATGAACTACCGAACTTCACCTACCGATAACTCATTAAGTACCCTACAAGGGATTTTAAAACAATTTTCTTATCTTTGACAAGTGGTGAGCATTTCTAATAAGTATTTAAAACATTTAGTTGAAATTAAAACTAATTAATATTTTTGGCCATTTTAGTTTTCCGCAAATCTTATAAAAATTTTGACAGAGTTTCCTCTGTATTTTGAGAAAACCGTTCTTCAAATACCTGAAATAAAAGCACTTCCAATAATTATCTAACCACTGCTTCAAATTCATACTCAATCTCAACCAATTTCTCAAAATTCACAAGTTCAAAAATTCTCAAAATCATCCATCAATATCATTTATTCATATTCCATTCAAGATAAACAATTTATATATTCATCATACTAAAATTTACATTCAAAAGTCCAAATTAAAATTTATTATAACTTTTATACAAACTTTGTACAAGCTCAAGACCCATGTACATGTCCATACATTTATGTGCAATATATACATCAAAAGAAATATTTACAGTTAGGGTATAAATTATACCCGAAGACTTCAAGCTGATGACTTCACACACCTCAGCAGCTCAGTCTGCTGCTCCTCTAATTTCTGTATCTACGACAGCAATAAAAGCTATCGCTGAGTACTAAGACTCAGTGGTGCACAATATACTAAAATAATCTTTATGCAAAACTTAAAGTACATTCATTCAAAAAAATTTGGCTAAACATGAAAATTAAATACAATCATGCATTGTAAGATTTTACGTGTAAACCAAGTTCATTTCAAAGTATCAAAACACATTTCACAAAACCCACAATTAAATCATGCCATTCGAAACAAATAGAATCTCAATAGCCAGAGGCTAAGAGAAATCATGTCACAAGGCTAGCTAGCTCAAATATATGGATATCCATTCACATCCTCTTCTACTGGCACACCTCAACACTTCTCCAGAGAAGGAATCAAAATTCGAAACTAATTACCCCCACTAGTCGTGCTAGTGAGGTGTTCAAACATATGGTCATGATACTGTGGTTTTAAAACTTATCTTAGCAATTTGCTAAATATTGTCATTTCAAATATACATAATAAATTTCACAATTTGAATCAAAACATCATAAATAAGGTCACAATACTTTCAACAATTCAAAGCAACAATAATATGCATATTTCATTCATTTAATCAATGAATTTTTTTTTTTTTTTTTAAAGCATAGTAATATTGTGCACAAACCTCAAACGAGTCGTCCTTTAGCCTCGACTCGGTTCCTCGGGTTCCTTCCCGATATTCTTTTCAACTGAAACACACAATTTTTACAATGTTTCAGTACTAGAACTTAAAATAAATTCAAAATAAACTTAGCTTCACATTTACCTAACTCTAACGTGTTAAATTTGACGTTCTCGAAATTTTGTGTTTCGGGTTACTATTCACTGCACTATTCAAGTCAAATTATTGACTTTCTAAGGCTTAATAGGTATGGGAACTCCAACTTCACCCACATACCACATTTTGGTCACCAAACTTGTTGGTTTTGGTCATTTGTTTAAAGCTTAGGTCATTTTGGCAAAATTGCCAATTTTCGGTTTTGGTTTTCCGAAGTTGCACTATTCCATTGGTCGATCTACTGTTGGAATTTGACAAAACTTCCTTCATAGAAAATGTTCCTTATTGTCTTAAGTGTATTCTCATTTTTGGATCACCTCAATCGGAGTTTTGTAGCTCAAGTTATGGCCAAAATAAGTTTACTGTTCACGTGCACTGTTCATACTGCAATTTAGGTGCTGGCAGGTTTTTGGTCCAACTTTGGTCAATTATTTGATCAAGTTAAGTTCATAATTTGGTTTCACTTTCTTCATATGAAATGTTGTACTATGTCTTAGGTTTCCATCGGTTCAAGAATCGCCTAAATCCTAGTTTTCTAGAGAGAGTTATAGCTATCCAAACTTTGCTGCTCAACTAAAAATCTGCAGAATTTCAGTACAGAAATTTTAACTTTGCTCAATGATTTGAATGAGTTAATGGCCTAATTTGGGTTGGTGTTCTTCATGAAAGTTTTAGGTCTATATCATATCTAATTGCTGGTAAAATTTCAGGTCAATTTGACCTACCTAGCTCGAGTTATGACCAAATGAACAGTTACTGTTCATTTGGTCAGTTTAGTGCAGTGGCAGCCTGCTATCAACTCACTTTGGTCAATTGTTTCACCAAGTTTTGGTCAGTTTTTGGCAATGGTTCCTTAATGAAAATTGTGCTCTTTTATGTCTATTTTCATCTCCAATTGGTGGCATATCCATTAGGCTTGTAAAATTTGAGTTTTGGTCCTTCAGTGGGTTTGGTCATGCTGCCAGCAGCATGACCATTGGACCTCCGAATTTAACTTAGTTTCCTATCATTCCACACAAGTTATTTGGTCATAATTGACCATTATTTCACTTCACAATAGGTCCAACATGCCATTTATATATTTCTCCAAATTTTGGTTCACAAACCCTAGCCTACAAACCCTAATCTTACTAACTCTTGCATTTAACCATAACTAGTGCACTTAACCTTAACCATTCAACTAATCAAAGCTTTTAAACTCCTTCTAATGCATCAATTTCATGTAATTCATACTCCTATCAAGCTGCCCAAATTTCAGTTTGGTCCCTCTCCCATATTTGTTTCATTTAAATCAAGTTATTAGCTCACTTAATTACCTAAACATGCATTTGAATGGAAAAGTAACAATTTAACATACTAACCTTTTGTTAAAGCTTCAAAACCCTATCTTTAACTCTCCTTTCTTCTTGTAATCCTCTTCTCAAGTTGTAACAATAAGCTCTAGGGAGGTTTTTAATGGAGTTATTTGAATTAAGTGAAAACTAAGCTTAAAAGTAAGCTTACATGGAAGACCACTCATGGAGGATTTTGGGGAAAATGGGGTGGCAAAGGGAGAGGTGAAGAAGAAGAAAATTCTAATTTTTTTCCTTTGTTTTCACTTTACACGTTTTTTTACTTATGGAAGACCCCTAAATCCAATTAATTAATTCAATTTATTAATTTAGTTATGACATCATGCATGATGTCATAACTTTTGACTTTTCCAAACTCTTTCCTTTTCTCTTTTTTTTTTTTTTCTATTTTTCTATTAGTTCTTTAATTTAATTCTTGATTCCGAAATTTTCTTTTCTCCGATTTTATTTGACAGTTTGGTCAGGAGTCAGCTCTCGGGGTCAATTGACCAAATTGCCCCTCGCCGGTTCATCCCGGTTTGCAAATAATTCCATATTTCTTCCGGCTCCCTGACCTAATTATTTGACTGGCTTAACAGTTCTTTTTCGTGATTTTCTCTTTTCCACTGTGTTCATAAGGGTCCTAAGGACCGCAGCGTCACTTTTTACGGTTCGAAATTTGAGTTTAAAACGACTTCGTAGTCGTTCTCGAGGAGGTCACTCATCGCTGTGACTCTCGGCTCGTTTAACCTCTTATGTTCTGTTTTTCTTATTTATAGTTAACTAATTAAACATTACTAATTATTTGTATTTATGGGTTCTCAAGTTGTCTTAAATGTGGCTCTAATCTCAATAATTGTCCGGACCGACACCGGTCACCGGAACAGTGAAATCTACCAGGCTATGCAACGGGGGTGTTACAATAACACCGCCTAGTGGGATCAAGTTTGTCAAGAGGCTTTTGAAAAGATTAAACTGTACCTATCAAATCCGTCAATATTGGTTCCTCCAGTGACGGGAAGGCTGTTGATTTTGTACATGGCAGTTTAACAGAGCTCGATGGGTTGTGTTATGGGACAGCAAGGTGACACGGGGAGAAAGGAAAGAGCCATTTACTATCTAAGCAAAAAATTCAACGAATGTGAATTGAGATACTCATTCTTAGAGAAAACTTGTTGCGCATTGGCATGGACAGCAAATCTGTCACACCTTACCCCTCTGTAAGGCATAACATGATCCCGTAGAATACCTAATGAACTACCGAACTTCACCTACCGATAACTCATTAAGTACCCTACAAGGGATTTTAAAACAATTTTCTTATCTTTGACAAGTGGTGAGCATTTCTAATGAGTATTTAAAACATTTAGTTGAAATTAAAACTAATTAATATTTTTGGCCATTTTAGTTTTCCGCAAATTTGATAAAAATTTTGACAGAGTTTCCTCTGTATTTTGAGAAAACCGTTCTTGAATACTGTAAAAGCACTTCTAAAAGATTTTCTCAACCACTACTTCGGTTTCACAATCAAACTCAATCAATTTATCAAAATTCACAAGTTCAATAATTCTCAAAATACTGTCAATCAATATCATTCATATTTCATTAAAAACAAAATAATTTATACATAACCTTACAAATTTATATCAAAAGAAACACAAACTAAACTTTATTACAAACTTCATACAAATTTGTGTACAAGCTGCTCAAGACCCATTTTTACATGTCCATACATTTATGTGCAATATATACATCAAAGAAGTATTTCTGATTAGGGTATAAATTATACCGAAGGCTTCAATCGATGACTTCACACACCTCAGTGACTCGATCTGCTGCTCCTCTAATCTCTGTATCTGCGGCAATGATAAAAGCTATCGCTGAGTACTAAGACTCAGTGGTGCACAATATACTAAAATAATCTTTATGCAAAACTTAAAGCACATTCATTCAAAAATTTGATTAAACATGAAAATTAAATACAATCATGCATTGTAAGATTTTACATGTAAACCAAGTTTATTTCAAAGTATCAAAACACATTTCATAAAACCCACAGTTAAATCATGCCATTCGAAACAAATAGAATCTCAATAGCCAGAGGCTAAAGAGAAATCACATCACAAGGCTAGCTAGCTCAAATATATGAATATCCATTCACATCCTCTTCTACTGGCACACCTCAACACTTCTCCAGAGAAGGAATCAAAATTCGAAACTAATTACCCCCACTAGTCGTGCTAGTGAGGTGTTCAAATATGTGGTCATAACACTGTGGTTTCAAAACTTATCTTAACAATTTGCTAAACATTTTCTTTTCAAATATACATAATAACTTTCAACAATTTAGATCAAACATCATAAGAATGCCATAATCCCATATTTCAAATTATTCAAAATGATATGCAAAAGATGATTATAAAAGTATATGTTGTGCACAAACCTCAAACGAGTCGTCCTTTAGCCTCGACTCGGTTCCTCGGGTTCCTTCCCGATATTCTTTTCAACTGAAACACACAATTTTACAATGTTTCAGTACTAGAACTTAAAATAAATCCAAAATAAACTTAACTTCACATTTAGCTAGCTCTAACGTGTTAAATTCGACGTTCTCGAAATTTTGTGTTTCGGGTTACTATTCACTGCACTATTCAAGTCAAATTATTGACTTTCTAAGGCTTAATGGGTATGGGAACTCCAACTTCACCCACATACCACATTTTGGTCACCAAACTTGTTGGTTTTGGTCATTTGTTTAAAGCTTAGGTCATTTTGGCAAAATTGCCAATTTTCGGTTTTGGTTTTCGGTTGCACTATTCCATTGGTCGATCTACTGTTGGAATTTGACAAAACTTCCTTCATAGAAAATGTTCCTTATTGTCTTAAGTGTATTCTCATTTTTGGATCACCTCAATCGGAGTTTTGTAGCTCAAGTTATGGCCAAAATAAGTTTACTGTTCACGTGCACTGTTCATACTGCAATTTAGGTGCTGGCAGATTTTTGGTCTAACTTTGGTCAATTGTTTGATCAAGTTAAGTTCATAATTCGGTCTCACTTTCTTCATATGAAATGTTGTACTATGTCTTAGGTTTCCATCGATTCAAGAATCGCCTAAATCCGAGTTTTCTGGAGAGAGTTATAGCCCTCCAAACATTGCTGCTCAATGAAAATTCTGCAGAATTTCAGTACAGTAATTTTAACTTTGCTCAATGATTTGAATGAGTTAATGGCCTAATTTGGGTTGGTGTTCTTCATGAAAGTTTTAGGTCTATATCATATCTAATTGCTGGCAAAATTTCAGGTCAATTTGACCTACCTAGCTCGAGTTATGACCAAATGAACAGTTACTGTTCATTTGGTCAGTTTTGTGCAGTGGCAGCCTGCAATCAACTCACTTTGGTCAATTGTTTCACCAAGTTTTGGTCAGTTTTGGCCATGGTTCCTTAATGAAAATTGTGCTCTTTTATGTCTATTTTCATCTCCAATTGGTGGCATATCAATTGGGCTTGTAAAATTTGAGTTTTGGTCCTTCAGTGGGTTTGGTCATGCTGCCAGCAGCATGACCATTAACCTCCGAATTTAGTTTTCATTCCTATCATTCCCACACAACTTATTTGGTCATAATTGACCATTATTTCATTTCACAATAGGTTAAACATGCCATTTATGCATTTCTCCAAATTTTGGTCCATAAACCCTAGCATTGAAACCTTAATCTCACTAACTCTTGCATTTAACTACTTCTAATAATTTTAATGTTAATCATTTCACTAAGTAAAGCTTCTAAACTCACTCAATTGCATCATATTCATGCAAACCACACTCCTCTCAAGCTGCCCAAAATTTCAATTTAATTCTTTCCCCATATTTGTTTCATTTAAATCAAGTTATTAGCTCACTTAATTACCTAAACATGCATTTGAATGGAAAAGTAACAATTTAACATACTAACCTTTTGTTAAAGCTTCAAAACCCTATCTTTAATTCTTCTTTCTTCTTGTAATCTCCTTCTTAAGTTGCAATAACAAGCTCTAGGGTGGTTTTTAAGAGAGTTATTTGGATTAAGTGAAGAAAATTAAGCTTAAATGTAAGCTTAAATGGAGGACCATTCATGGAGGAATTTGGGAGGAAAGTGGGGTGGCAAGGAAGAAGAAAATCCTAATTATTTTCCTTTGGTTTCCTTTACACTTTTTTTTTTTTTTTGGCTTATGGACGACCCCTAATTCCCAAATTAAATAATTCTATTTATTACTTTAGTTATGACATCATGCATGATGTCATAACTTTTGACTTTTCATTTTCATCTCTTTTTCTTTTTTTTTCTATTAGTTCTTTAATTTAATTCTCGATTCAAATTTTCTTTTCTCCGATTTTATTTGTGATTAGGTCGAGTCACTCTCGGTCAATTGACCAAATTGCCCCTCTTTGCTCATCCGGTTTGCAAATAATCCAATATTTCTTCCGCTCACGACCTAATTATTTGACTGACTTAACAGTTCTTTTCATGATTTTCTCTTTTCCATTGTGTTCATAAGGGTCCTAAGGACCGCAGCGTCACTTTTACGGTTCAAAATTTGAGTTTAAAGCGACTTCAGCTGATCGTTCAGGAGGTCACTCATCATTTGTGACTCTCGGCTCGTTTAACCTCTTATGTTTTGTTTTTCTTATTTATAGTTAACTAATTAAACATTACTAATTATTTGTGTTTATGGCTTCTCAAGTTGTCTTAAGTGTGGCCCTAATCCCATTAATTGTCCGGACCGACACCGGTCTCCGGAACAGTGAAATATACCAGGCTATATAACGGGGGTGTTACAAAATCGACTCAAGCACTATATGTTGAATCTTAAAAAGTGGCTCATCTCCAGAATGGACCCAATCAAGTATGTATTTGAAAGCCCGTTCGTGCCAGGGAGGATAGCAAAATGGCAGGTCATACTTTCTCAATATGACATTGTCTACATGACCAGAAAGGCAGTGAAAGGAAGCGTGATTGTTGATCTCCTAGTAGAAAACCCGATCTAGGATTATGAAGCCCTAAATTTCGAATTCCCCGATGAGTATGTTAATAAAGTTAGCAGCGATGACAAAGAACCAAATGACGTATGGGAAATGTATTTCGACGGAGCGATCAATTTGTCGGGTAATGGGATTGGAGCAGTTTTTATATCCCTAATTGGAAAACACTTCCCAATAGCTATCAAGCTAAGGTTTGACTACACCAACAACGTTGCAGAGTATGAAGCCTGTGTGATGGGTTTACAGGCTACCATCAAAATGAAGATCAAGAAATTAGAGGTGTACGGAGATTCGACCTTGATCATTTACTAAGTCAAAGGGGAATGGCAAACTAAAGACCCGAAACTGATCCCGTATCAAAAGTATCTCCTATAATTGATCAAAAAATTCAAAGAGATTTCCTTCACTCACTTCAACCATGACAAGAACTAATTCGTCGATGCCTTAGCCACTCTAGCTGTCATGACTCAGATGGAAGAGGGACAAATAACACTGATCTTACAAATCAAAGCAAGGAGTGAGTCGGAGTACTACTTCATAATCGAAGAAGAAACAGATGGCAAACCCTAGTATCATGACATCCAGGTCTATATCAAAACCAGGAAATACCCTCCCAGGGTAAGCAGAGATGAAAGAAGAATGATAAGGAGATTAGCACTAGGATACTTTCCCAGTGGTGAAATTTTGTACAAAAGGAGCTTCAATGGCGAATTGTTGAGGTGCGTGGATGCAAAAGAAGCAAGGAGGATCCTTTTTGAAACTCATGAGGGGAATTGCGCTACTCACACCAATGGGCATATGATGGCCAAGCAAATCATAAGACAGGGATACTTCTGGACTACTTTGGAAAAAGACTGTATTGAGCACTTTCGAAAGTGTCATAAATGTCAAATTTATGCTGATCCAATAAATGTCCCTCCTCATCAGCTTTTTAATCTTGTCTCACCTTGGCCTTTTGCAATGTGGGGCATCGACGTAATCGGTCCTATTAAGCCCAAAGCATCCAATGGGCATAGGTTCATCTTGGTGGCTATTGACTACTTTTCCAAATAAGTTGAGGCAACGTCATATGCTCATATCACGCAAAATACATTCCTCAAATTTTTCAAGAATAATGTTATCTGCCTATATGATCTTCCTAGCGAAATTTTCATCAACAATGCTAAGAATTTAAGTGGACTAAAGATCCGAAATTTATGTGACCAGTACAAAATCTAGCATTTCAATTCATCACCATACCATCCCAAATGAACGGAGCGGTGGAAGCCACTAAAAAAAATCTCAATAGAATAATCAGGAAAATGACCGTCACTTATAAAGATTGGCATGACATGCTTCCCTTCGCCCTTCATGCTTATCGAACCTCCATAAGGACATCGACTGGGGCAACTCCATATTTATTGGTCTACAGAATGGAAGCTGTTTTACCTATAGAGATGGAAATTCCCTTTCTGATAATTCTAAAATAGTCAGGAATTGATGAGCCATAATGGATTCAATCGAGGTTAGATCAACTGAATCTAATAAACGAGAAAAGATTAGCAGCAACATGTCATGGGCAATTATACCAAAGGAGAATGGCTAAAGCATTTAATAAAGATGTTCGCCCGCGCGAATTCTAATTGAGAGATCTGGTTTTGAAAAAGATCCTCCCAAATCAAAATGATCCTCGGGGCAAATGGTCACTAACTTACGAGGGACCCTATGTGGTTAAAAGACATTTTCTGGCGGCGCACTGATCATGACTCATATGGACGGTGAAGAATTCCCAAGAACCGTGAATGCAGATGCTGTAAAATGATATTATGCCTGAGTAAAAAAAAATGTAGGAGTAAAAACCTGAAAGGGCGCTCCTAGCAAAATGTGTGAAAGATGGCGAAAATCTGCAAGGGCGCTTTCTGAAAAATGAGTAAAGAGGTGAAAACCTGAAAATGCATCCTAAAAAAAAAAAAGGATCATCCTCTAGGGGTGAAAACCCAAAAGGGCACTCCTAGGACTAGAAAACGAAGAAATAAGGAAAGGGGCCCAAGACCAGAAGAGGTAATAAGTCATCACGGCACGAAGGTTCATCCAAAGATTACTTGAAATAGTGGCAGTTAAGGGAGTTCAAAGTTAGCTACGAGGAATTTGCGAGATCTATTCTTGTACCATTTTCCTTTGAAATTGTACCTTTGTTTTTAAGCCATAATAAAATTGTTCCTTCACTCTAATTTTTTTTTCTTATATACTTTGATTTATGCGCTATTAATTCGTTAAAACTTTATTATAAGATTATGATTTAAATATTGATAACCTCATATACTTTGTTATGAGATTTGCAAGGGATAAACGATGGCCGGGCGATTGGTTAAAAATAAAATGTAATAGTGAAAACTCGAAGGGGCGCTCCTAGCAAAATATGTGAAAGAGGGTGAAAACCCACAAGGGTGCTTTCTGCAAAATGAGCAAGCAACGAAAACTAGAAAGGACATCGTGAAAAAGTGAGTAAAAGGAGGAAATTGTAAGCCAAGCCTTGGGACTCGTTCAGACCCTCTCCATTAATCATCTATCTTCTGGACCTTATTAAGTATACTTTGATTGGAGGAACATCTTGTTTCAGGTTTGCTTTGTGATCATTAAAGGTATAAATACAACATTTCATATCCTCAACCTCTTAGTTGATTTTAATTTCCTGTTATCAACCTCTGGATTCAAGATCCAAGTTGATTTTAATTTTTAGCATTTTAATTTTCTGCTATCAACCTCTGGATTCAAGATCCAAGTTGATTTTAATTTTTAGCATTTTAATTTTCTGCTATCAACCTCTGGATTTAAGATCCAAGTTGATTTTAATTTTCAGCATTTTAAATTTATGTCATCGACCTCTGGATTCAAGATCCAAGTTGATTTTAATTTTCAGTATTTTAAATTCCTGTCATCAACCTCTGGATTCAAGATCCAAGTTGATTTTAATTTTCAGCATTTTAAATTCTGCTCATCAACCTCTGGATTTAAGATCCAAGTTGATTTTAATTTTCAGCATTTTAAATTCCTGTCATCAACCTCTGGATTCAAGATCCAAGTTGATTTTAATTTTCAGCATTTTAATTTCCTACTATCAACCTCTGGATTCAAGATCCAAGTTGATTTTAAATTTCAGCATTTAATTTCCTGTTATCAACCTCTGGGTTCAAGATCCAAGTTGATTTTAATTTTCAGCATTTTAAATTCCTATCATCAATCTCTGGATTCAAGATCCAAGTTGATTTTAATTTTCAATATTTTAATTTTTTGTCATCAACCTCTGGATTCAAGATCCAAGTTGATTTTAGATTTCTGTATTTAATTTCCTATTATCAACCTCTGGATTCAAGATCCAAGTTGATTTTAATTTTCAGCATTTTAATTCCCGTTATCAACCTCTGGGTTTAAGATCTAAGTTGATTTTAATTTTCAGCATTTTAATTTCCTGTCATCAACCTTTGGATTCAAAATCCAAGTTGATTTTAATTTTCAGCATTTTAAATTCCTGTCATCAACCTCTAGATTCAAGATCCAAGTTGATTTTAACTTTCAGCATTTTAAATTCTTGTCATCAACCTCTGGATTCAAGATTTAAGTTGATTTTAATTTTCAGTATTTTAAATTCCTATCATCAACTTCTGGATTCGAGATCCAAGTTGATTTTAATTTTCAGCATTTTAAATTCCTGTCATCAATCTCTAGATTTGAGATCCAAGTTGATCTTAACTTTCAGCATTTAAATTCCTATCATCAATCTCTGGATTCAAGATCCAAGTTGATTTTAACTTTCAGCATTTAAATTCCTATCATCAACCTTTGGATTCAAGATTCAAGTTGATTTTAACTTTCAGTATTTAAATTCCTGTCATCAACCTCTAGATTCAAGATCCAAGTTGATTTTAACTTACAGCATTTAAATTCCTATCATCAATCTCTGGATTCAAGATCCAAGTTGATTTTAATTTTTAGCATTTTAATTTTCTGTCATCAACCTCTGGGTTCAAGATCTAAGTTGATTTTAATTTTCATCATTTTAAATTCCTGTCATCAACCTCTGGATTCAAGATCCAAGTTGATTTTTAATTTTCAGCATTTAATTTCCTGTTATCAACATCTGGATTTGAGATCCAAATTGATTTTAATTTTTAGCATTTAATTTCCCGTCATCAACCTCTGGATTTGAGATCCAAGTTGATTTTAATTTTCAGCATTTAATTTCTTTTTGATATTTGGTTCTAATATCCCAACTGTCCAAAATATGGTTCTGAATCTTTACATGATTCCTATACAAGAGAATTTCATTCTCTTTAATAGGAATTATGTAAAGAGGGGCAGCTGTAGACATTCATTCTCTTTAATAGGAATTATGTAAAGAGGGGCAGCTGTAGACACCATATTTTGGCCGACCTTTGAAGGCGAGGATTTTTTAAAATTGAAACTTTATTATCTGTTCTCAACAAATGTCCCAATCATAGGTAGCTTTTCCAAACTTACTGATCGCTCGTCCCCGGAACAAATCGATCTCACGCTTAAGTTAGATTACTTTTCGATCTCTTGGTCTTTATCAGATGAGTTCGAGTCAATATTGGGTCTCTGAACCATCCAATCTTGCCTGCTATTGTTCTCCAATCTCTCTATGTATAAATATTGCAAAATTTCATTTGACTAATGTTGTGATCGGACTTCTCGCTTGAATTGCCCAGATATTCCTCAAAATAAAGTTAAGGTTTTTATCCGGTCTAATAATGGTTCCGACCTTAAAAGTTTAAGTCAGTGTCAAATCCTTGCAATTCTAATATTCTAAAGTTCCATTCGATATTTGGTCATGGCTTCGTCTGATCTCATGTTCGCGTGTAACGTTTTTTCGATCTCTCGGAGTATTTTGATATCTTTTGATTAATAGTCACTCTCAGGTTTAATGTTCAACTACATTCAATCAATTAAGTACTCAGACAGTTTGGTTTGGATGCTTTTCGATCTTATCAAGAAATTGAATATAAAAGACTTTAATTCATTTCAAAAATAAAATATATACAAGTCAATCAGCAAGGGGGGTCTTCTTTGCCCTGCGCCCCAGTTACATTCCTCTCTCCCTCCTCACCCTCGTGCTCCTCATCGCTGTTCTCTTCGGCCTCTGGGATGAGCTTATCCATCCAGGAGAAGTCCTCCTCAGGATAACGCTTCTTTAGTTCGGGCAGGAGGTCGTTATGGGCGTTCACATATGCCCCAACCTCTTTTGTAGTGCTCTCCTCCTCCTTTGCTTGGAGCTCCTCCTCCTTCACCCGAAGTTCCTCAGAAAAATAAGCGAGATAAGCAAATCGACCAGCCCAGGAGACTTCAAGTTCCCACTCCACTTCAGCTATCCTCTCTTCGTAATACTTCATCTGATCTTCCAGTTTGACGATGTAATCATTGGCAGTGGAGAGCTAAGCCTTTGCAGCTGATGCATCCTGGACCGCCTTAAGAATCTCCTTCCTTAAGACGTGGGCTTTTTCTCTGATCATATTTTGGTTTGCAATAGCCTCCAAGCCCAAACTCATTGTTTAAGTTAGAATATCGTCAATACTCTCCTCAGCCAACTGATTTCGATCTTCTTGGAAGCAGATGGAAGCGCCCATGACCTTGGCTGAACCAGGATAAGGAGTTGAGCTCCTCGGGAGAGCATTCTAACAGTAGGGCCAGAAGACTCCCCTTCTACATTGAAAGAGATCGGAGGATGCGGACATTCAATCTGCTGAGGTGGAGAAACGATGACCTCTACTTCCGAGACTGGCTGCTCCTGAAGTCGAGGAGGGGAGATCGGTACTTCTAAGTATCGTCGAGGTGTCTGAGCAGCAGTGGCAGTAGCTTCTTTCATCGCTTGTACCTTTCGGGAGACCTCCCTCTTTCGCTTGCAGCTCTCTTTGGAAGCGTCACCACCCGCCATACCTACACAAAGAAAAAGTCAGTGAGTTCGCCATGATTGAGAGACTAGAGATCTGGATTGTACTGGTAGCAGGACTGAGGTCAGAGAGCTGAAGCTCAAAATCTTCGTCAGAGATCAGCTGCATCATCCACCATTTCAGTTTGGCCATGACCTCATCTAAGCATGAATATTTATGGGTGACCGCCTGAGTTTCTAATTCTTTCACCATGGCGTCTTTGTCTTTATTTAAAGTAAGCTTCTTTGGGACTTGGGGGACCAAATAATTCCAATTACGTCAGATTCCCTCAAAGCCATTTCGATCCTTGCTCCTAAGGATGAAAAATCAATCTTTCCAGTTCTTCAGCGAAGAAGGGAGATTGGTGAAAAGCCAGCAGTTTGGCTTTGCTTGAAAGAACCAGAATTCATCGTCCTTTCTTCTGGCAAGCCTATGCAGCTCGGCAAAGACCTTAATCATGGGCTCCAATCTCTTGGCTCGACAGAGGCCTCTGAAGGCTACTAAAGTTCGCCAAGAGTTCGGATGCACTTGAGCTACCGAGATATGGTTGAATTTTAGGATGGCCTTGTAAAATCCATCTAAGGGAAAATGAAGCCCGGACTTCAGCTACTCCTCGTACACTATGATAAGATCGCCTTATTCAAAGAAGTGATCGGCCCGAAGATTTCCATGGCATCTGATCAGTTCAAAAGAATCGATCCGCAGATTGTATTCTTGACTTATGGATTGGTGATCAATTTCTCTAAGGACTTATGGTAGTCCATCAATTGGCAGGTTTTCCTTTCTCGAAGACATTCCTCGCCTTGCAGTAGTCGAACCCAAGAATCGAGTGATGGCTATGCTGGATCGTCCACCTAGTCTAATCGCATCGCCTTCTTCCGAGGTCCACGAAATATAGACGGAAGGCCCCAGCTCTTTGACCCTTAGTACCACTCATTTTCACAAAATAAAAAGGAAAATTGATCGAGAAAAGATCAAAACCCTTACTGAAGTGTGAATCGATGCCTGAAAACTTTAGAAAGCAAGAGAAAGTGTTGAAATTGCTAGGGGAAGGTCTAAAAATGACATAAGGAAACAAATGACTCACCTTTCCCCTATTTATACCCGTCTGAGCATTAAATGCTCACGAAGTTCCAAGTGACGCATCGGTTAGCAGGACCGGGCCGCCTCTTTGACACATCGCAAGAAGGTTCTAGAAACATAGTAAAAAAATTGGATAAATGAGATCGGTCTACCAAGGTCATCGAATTAAACAAATTTTCAAATCCACGGATCGGCAAATGGCGATTCGTCTAGGGATCAAATTGAGTACACTTATCAGAGATCTGAAAAATAACCAATGCAAGTTAGATAGAGAGGAAAGATCAGGAATGAGAGAGATCGAAAAATGAGAGGAGACCCGATACAAGAGATGGAGATCGGAATAATGACCCTAAAAGGGGATGGTCATAATGGGAAGATTGGAAAAGCAAGGAATAACTCGTAAGATCGAGGAACTCAGGGAGTTAAATAACTACCGATCATGGCTTTTAATTAGCTTCCCCCACCGTTAGATCTGAGTTAGTTAAAGCATTGCAGGTGTCGCAATAGATTTTGCGGTCGCCTGGACGATCACTCACCGAAGTGGGAAAAAGTGAGGAGTCGCCACCTTAGTTTTGAGGGAAACTAAAGAAAACCATTTGAGAAGTTAAATTAAAAATGAAACCACTTCAAAACAGAGATTCTAAGTTCGGGGTCCGTAAACGGGTGGGGAAGGTGTTAGGCACCCCACCTCGTCCCTTAATAAGGGTAAGTAGATTTAATTCTGCGTCCTTTATAAATTAGTTAGGAGGGCTTGGACGGCAATGTTAATCCTTTTGGTAAAAGGAATATTTGATTTTTCACTAAATTTGGATCACCCAGATACATAAGTAAATGAGACAACCTTAGTGAACGGGTGTGAGAATCGGATAAGAACTCTCCTCCGATCTCTTTTAAGTTGTTTATTAAAATTTTGAGGGGAGACCGGATAAGAACCCTCCTCCGATCTCTTTTAAGTTATTTATTAAAATTTTAAGGGGAGACCGGATAAGAACCCTCCTCCGATCTCCTTTAGAGTTATTTGTTAAAATTTAGTTGAGACCGGATAAGAACTCTCCTCCGATCCCTATAGAGTTATTTGTTAAAATTTAGTAGAGATCGGATAAGAACCCTCCTCCGATCTCTTTTAAGTTATTTATTAAAATTTTAAGGGGAGACCGGATAAGAACCCTCCTCCGATCTCTTTCATTAACAGAGCTGGAAGGGATTTCTCCGATCTCCTGATTTTTAATTTCAACTACATGACATAAGAGCCTAAAGCTAAGGATTCGGCATTCTAAGATCTTTGGGGATAAGGCTTCGATACCTTTTGACTAGATAGGGAAAACTAGACTTGATTTACCGACCTTCCATGCTCATTTTACCAATATCTATTAATGACCGATCTACTCTATTTCGTTTACTTTGGTCTTATTCCACTTTATGACATCTTCGTCGAATTGTCACGTCGCCTAATAGTTTGGCTATCTTCCGACGTGTTATTCATGTTCTCTTTTAAAAGAGACCCCTAAGTTGCGATTACTCACGTTTACCCAACCACTTACATACTACTAGGAGTTAGAAAACTTGCTTTCAAAAAGATGAAGATTAATAAAATGAACGATCACTAAATAGATGATTTGGGAGTGTCATTCTTTGGGGATCGTTTGTGCAAAAATAGTCTTGAAGAAAGTTGCGGATGTAAGAAGAACACAGAAAATGCGAAAGTAAATGCACACTCGATAAAACAGTGGTATGAGCTCTTACAAGAACATTCTTTGGGGATCGTTTGTGCAAAAGTAGAAAGTCACAGATGTGAGAAGAACAAAGAAAATGCGGAAAGTAAATGTAAGCACTTAATAAAACAGTAGTATGAGCTCTTACCTGTAAGGAGCCAAATCTACTAAAATAACTATGGGGTGTCAAATAGTGATAAGGCAACGGATTGATTGGCCTGAGGGGTGGTGTTCTCGTGAACCGGAGGGTGCTTAGCTAAAATGCGATCGATCAAGATGAAAAGAACCGAGTGGAACGGTTGAGCTTGGACAATGAAAACAGAGATGATAAAAGGCGTAAAGTGAGAGTGTGACCAGATAATGAACAAACCGAAATGTAGAGTTCCAAAGATTCGAATCTTTTCAAGAAAAACACTTGAAAAACTAGTTTCAAAAGTCTTTTGATCGACACTTTTAAGTAGCAGAGTAGCAAACTAAATGAAATTTGAGTTCCTCTGCTATAATAATGACCTCTTGTCTATTTTTTGCCCGTCCCTTGAAATGCTTTTTATGCAGTATTTATAGGAATCGTGCTCTTCGTGAAGGGTCGGGATTTATTTGAGGGAGATGGAGGGTCGAGATTTGAAGGACATGATCGGAGGTTCAGAATTAAAGAGAATCAAAATGAATGGTTGAGATCACTCTTCATAATATTTGTCCTTTTCTTCTTTCCATCCGACGGTCCCAAATTTCCTTGTCCTAACGATCAGGGCTAAGAGCGAAAGACGCTGGTATTGTCGTCTTCTCTCTTGATCTAAGGGTTAGGTTTGTCCTTACAAGTGGGATCAACGGTGGAGATTGGGATGTCAGGATGTCATGACATACCCGGCACTGTCGGCGTGCGGGCGATTCTTAGGCGTGCGGTGGAGATCTCGCCAACGCCTTAACTACCTCGGCTCACGATTACGGCGGCGGTTATTGGAATTTGTCTTATTCTTTTTGCCTCCGATCCCTCCTCTTTCGATCTTTTCACATGTTCTTTCCGACCTTTCATGCTGGTCTCCCACCTTCCGATCTACTATTTCGATCTTTTCCCTTCTTGGTCGGTCTGGTCAAAGTATTAATTGTCCTCAATTCGGCGTTAAGCCGTTTTACGCTCGAGAATAAATGCTCATTTTCCCCTATATACACTCCATGTCGGAGACATTTCTTTCATCGATTTTCCTCTCTTCCTTTCTTACTTTCCCTGTTCTACCGCTCGGTGGAAGTTCGCAATAATCGTGGCTTTGATCTTTTCCGATGGACTTCTTTACTCACCGATGAAAATTTACGATCCGGTGATCGAATGACCTTATCGACGATGGTGAGAGGTGGATTTGACCGATCTGTATTGCGGACCTTGGTTGTACCGATCTCGAGTCGCTCAACTGAGTTCATTCGGTTTCTCATCACATTGAGTGTTCCGACAGCGGTTTTCCTCCACATTGGGTGTTCCGATAGCGGGTCTATTTCGGGTGGTAACATCGGTGACGATGTCTCTCATCTTCATGGGAGTCATAGTCACCCCATCTGAGCTGCACATCTATCCGATGTCAACAGCCGGTCTCCTGGTCAAACACGTCTTTTGATTCAGCCACAAAACTAGGCTTTGACATAGGCCTTTTAGATAGGATGTTCCACCGGTCTCTAGAGATCGCCCAAATGATGTAATCCTAAAATGTAATCAGATCTCTAGAGATCGCCCAAATGATGTAGTTAGACCTTTATTGTAGTCCGATCCCTAGAGATCGCCCAAATGATGTATTTTATTTTCAATGCAATCCGATCTCTAGAGATCACAGAAATGATGTGATCCAATTTTAGTGTAATCCGATCCCTAGAGATCGCCCAAATGATGTAATCCGATCTTTTGAAAATAAAGACTTTATTTTGTCGGTTATCATCTTATTATTTTTGCATTGATTATTTTCCGATCTCTAATGTGGTTATCCGATCTGGTTCTTTACCTGAATGACACTTAACTGATCCTTTATTCAAAATATTTAACTTATTATGCCGATCTCCAATTAACCGATCTCTGAACATTCGGATATTTGAGAGAAGTGTCAGAACAACTGTCGAGTCCCACCAATCGATGCGCTGCCTAGAACCTCGCGAGCATTAAATGCTCGGACTAGTATAAATAGGGGTGGGAGGGTTAGCCAGTTGTTCTCTCATTCCATTTTCAATCCCCTGCTCACAACTTCGAAGTTCTCTCGTTTTCTCAAGTTCTTCCGACGCCGATCAGACTCCGGTAAGGGCTTTAACGAATGTTAGGTCTTAGCATTGATTCAATTCCTTTTAAGGAGAGTTCGGAAATATGGTCATCTGGTAAAGAAAAATGAAGAGAAATCGGAAATGTCATTGGCTGGCCCAGGGAGACCTAGTGCTGGGGATCGGTTTCAAAGTCTTGTTGATTTTGGGGATCGGCCAAAATATGGTGTCGACAGCTGCCCCTCTTTACATAATTTCTATTAAAGGAAAGAAATTTCCGTGTGGGAATTATGTAAAGATTCAGACTCATATTTTGGACGATTAAGTGTTTGAAATTAGGGAACTAATGACCTAGAAATTGTTAACAGAAGTCGACGTACCAGAAAATTAAAATCAACTTAGATCAAGGAACCAGAGGTTGATAACAGGAAACTTAAATTGCATGAAATTAAAATCAACTTAGATCAAGGAACCAGAGGTTGATAGCAGGAAATGTAAATTGCATGAAATTAAAATCAACTTAGATCAAGGAACCAGAGGTTGATAGCAGGAAATGTAAATTGCATGAAATTAAAATCAACTTAGATCAAGGAACCAGAGATTGATAGCAAGAAATGTAAATTGCATGAAATTAAAATCAACTTAGATCAAGGAACCAGAGGTTGATAGCAAGAAATGTAAATTGCATGAAATTAAAATCAACTTAGATCAAGGAACCAGAGGTTGATAGCAGGAAATGTAAATTGCATTAAAATTAAAATCAACTTAGATCAAGGAACCAGAGGTTGATAGCAGGAAATGTAAATTGCATGAAATTAAAATCAACTTAGATCAAGGAACCAGAGGTTGATAGCAGGAAATGTAAATTGCATGAAATTAAAATCAACTTAGATCAAGGAACCAGAGGTTGATGACAGGAAATTTAAATTGCTGGAAATTAAAATCAACTTAGATCAAGGAACCAGAGGTTGATGACAGGAAATTTAAATTGCTGGAAATTAAAATCAACTTAGATCAAGGAACCAGAGGTTGATGACAGGAAATTTAAATTGCTGGAAATTAAAATCAACTTAGATCAAGGAACCAGAGGTTGATGACAGAAAACTTAAATGCAGGAAATTAAAATCAACTTAGATCAAGGAACCAGAGGTTGATAGCAGGAAATGTAAATTGCATGAAATTAAAATCAACTTAGATCAAGGAACCAGAGGTTGATAGCAGGAAATGTAAATTGCATGAAATTAAAATCAACTTAGATCAAGGAACCAGAGGTTGATGACAGGAAATTTAAATGCAGAAAATTAAAATCAACTTAGATCAAGGAACTAGAGGTTGATGACAGGAAATGTAAAATGCTGGAAATTAAAATCAACTTAGATCAAGGAACCAGAGGTTGATGACAGGAAATTTAAATTGCTGGAAATTAAAATCAACTTAGATCAAGGAACCAGAGGTTAATAGCAAGAAATGTAAATGCAGGAAATTAAAATCAACTTAGATCAAGGAACCAGAGGTTGATGACAGGAGATGTAAATTGCTGGAAATTAAAATCAACTTAGATCAAGGAACCAGAGGTTGATGACAGGAAATTTAAATTGCTGGAAATTAAAATCAACTTACAAAGCAAGTCTAACCCTGACACATGAAGTTCTTCCCTGATGAAGTGTACTTAACAAGATACCGAAGGCCGATGATTAATGGAAAAGGAGTTGCAAGACTTGGCCCATGACCATCAAGGCTTCAAATGCCCTCTTACATTCCCTATTTTTCTTCTTATTTTATGGAAAGCGCCCTTGCGGGTTTTCACTTTCTTTCCGTCCATTTAACCAGAAGCGCCCTTTAGGGTTTTCACCTCTAGTTTTTTTTTTTTTTTTTTTTTTGTTTTTTTTGAAGGCCACTTCCTGCAAATCTCATAATAAAGTACGTGAGGTTATCAATTTTCGAATTCAAATCTTATGGCAAAAATTTTAACTAATCAATAGCGCGTTAAACAAAGAGAAAGGATAGTATTAAAAAGTGGGTAAACGGGAGAACAAAAACAGAAGGAATGAAGTATAACTTTATTAGGAAAAATAGACTTTCAAAGGAGAAGAAAAAGGTACAAAGATAGATCTCACATATTCCTTTTAGTTGGTTTTAAAGTCTTTTAACTGCCATTATTTCAAGTTCTCTGCAGCCTCATGCCATAATGGTCTCTTCTCCATCCTTGGTTTCATACCCTCTTCCTTATTTCTCCACTTTGGTTCTTGGGGCGCCCTTTCGGGTTTTCACTCCAAGTTTTTTTTTTTTTTTTTTTTTCAGGACGCCCTTTTGGGTTTTCGTCCTTTACTCATTTTATGCATAGTACCTCTTGACAGTGTCGGCATTCACTGTCTCGAATTCTTCACCGTCCATTTGTGTCAAGATTAAGGCTCCTCCGGAAAATGCCTTTTTAACCACATAGGGTCCCTCATAAGTTGGTGACCATTTGCCCCGGGGATCGTTTTGGTTCGACAGCACTTTCTTCAACACTAGGTCCCCGGGTTGGAATTCACGTAGGCGAACACCTTTATCAAATGCCCTAGCCATTCTCCTCTGGTATAATTGCCCATGACATGCTGCTGTTAACCTTTTTTCGTCCAGCAAATTTAACTGATCCAACCTTGACTGGATCCATTCTGATTCATCAATCCCTGATTCCTTCACAATCCTAAAGAAAGGAAATTCGACCTCAATAGGTAATCGCTTCCATCCCGTAGACCCGGTGAGTATGGAGTTGCCGGTTGAGGTTCTTACTAAGTCCGGTATGCGTGAAGAGCATAGGGAAGCATATCATGCCAATCCCTATATGTGACCGTCATTTTCCGGATTATCCTCTTGAGGTTCTTGTTTGCGGCTTCTACCGCTCCATTCATCTGGGGACGGTACGGGGAGGAATTGAGATGCCGGATTTTGTATTGATCACATAATTCCTGAATCTTCGGACCATTCAAGTTCTTGGCATTATCAGTGACAATTTCATTCGGGAGACCATGCCGGCAGATGATGTTGCTTTTGAAGAATTTAAGGAACGTGTTCTGCGTGATGTGAGCATACGACGTTGCTTCGACCCATTTGGAGAAATAGTCGATGGCCACTAGGATGAATCTGTGCCCATTGGATGCCTTAGGATTGATAGGACCAATCACATCGATGCCCCACATTGCGAAAGGCCATGGTGAGACGAGGTTGAACAGTTTATGAGGTGGGACGTTTATCGGATCGGCATAGATCTGACACTTATGGCACTTCCGGAAATACTCGATGCTATCCTTCTCCATTGTGGTCCAAAAATACCCACGTCGCATGATTTGCTTAGCCATCATGTGTCCATTGGCATGGGTCGCACAATTTCCCTCATGTGTCTCAAAGAGGATTCTCTTTGCTTCTTTTGCATCTACGCATCTCAGTAATTCGCCGTTGGAGCTCCTCTTGTATAGGGTTTCTCCACTGGGGAAGTATCCCAATGCTAATCTCCGAATCATCTTCTTTTCATTTTTGGTTGCCCCTGAGGGGAATTCTGCAGTTCTCTGATGAGACGGGATGTCATGATACCAAGGCTTTTCATCGGGCTCTTCTTCAATCGTGAAGCAATAAGCTGGCTCATCCCTTGCTTTGACCCTCAATGCTTGAGTCGTCTGCCCTTCTTCCATTTGAGCCATAACGGCCAGAGTAGCTAAAGCATCAGCAAATTGATTCTTGTCCCTGCTAAGATGAGTGAAAGAGATTTCTTCGAATTCCTTAATCAGCTCCAGTAAGTACTTCTGATATGGGATCAACTTGGGATCCTTAGTTTGCCATTCTCCCTTGACTTGATAGATTATCAGAGCCGAGTCTCCGTACACCTCCAACTTTCTGATTTTCATTTCGATAGCAGCTTGTAGACCCATCACACAAGCTTCATACTCTGCGACATTGTTGGTACAGTCAAACCTCAACTTGACTATCGGAAGTGTTTTCCGTCCGAGGATACCAAGATACTCGATTCCGCTTTCGGATAAATTGATCTTCCATCAAAATACATTTCCCATACGTCGGCGGGCCCCTCCTCTTCGCAGTCTACTTCATTAATATGCTCATCAGGGAACTCAAAATCCAGAGCTTCATAATCCTGGATAGGATTTTCTGCTAGGAGGTCAGCAATTATGCTGCCTTTCACTGCTTTCCGGGTCATGTAGACTATGTCGTACTGGGAGAGTATAACCTGCCACTTGGCTATCCTTCCTGGCACGAATGGGCTCTCGAATACATATCTAATAGGATCCATCCTGGAGATGAGCCATGTCTTGTGATTCAACATGTAGTGCTTGAGGCGATTTCTTTGTCGTGCTAACGCAGCAAGTCTTTTCTAAGGAAGAGTACCTTGACTCACAATCATTGAACTTCTTGCTCAGGTAATAAATGGCCCTCTCTTTTCGGCCGGTATCATCATGTTGTCCCAAAACACATCCCATCGAGTTCTCACTGGATCGCCACGCATGATCAAAGGCCCGCTCGCCACAGTGGAACCAATCTTCGTGGATTTGACAGATACTGCTTGATTTTCTCAAAAGCCTCTTGACAAACTGAATCCCATTGAGTAGAGTTGTTTTTCCGGAGTAATCTGAAAATAGGCTCAGCTTTGGCAGTAAGATTAGAAATAAACCTTGAAATGTAGTTCAGCTTTCCCAGAAAACTGCGCACCTCCCTTTCTGCTTTGGGGATGACATTTCTTGAATAGCTCGAACCTTGTGCGGATCTACTTCTATCCCTTTCTCGCGCTACTATGAATCCCAACAACTTTCCCGATTTAGCTCCGAATATGCATTTAGCAGGGTTCAGCTTCAAGTGGTATTTCCTGAGCCTTTCGAATACCCTCCTCATCACCTGAACGTGGCTCTCTTCTCCCCTGGATTTAATGATCATATCATCCACGTACACCTCCACTTCTTTATGCATCATGTCATGGAATAATGTGACCATTGCGCTACCGTAAGTAGCCCCGGCATTTTTCAACCCGAAGGGCATGACCCGATAGCAGAATACTCCCCATTGAGTGATGAAAGCAGTTTTATCCTTGTCTTCTTTGTCCATTGGGATCTGATTGTACCCTGATGCCCCATCAATACACGAACACCTGCCCAATCCTGCAGTATTGTCAACTAACACATCAATGTGGGGGAGAGGGAAATCGTCTTTCAAGCTAGCTTTATTAAGGTCCCTGTAGTCAACGCACACTGACTCTCCGCCTTTCTTCATTACCGAATGACGTTAGCCACCCATTGGGGATATTTGACCACTTCCAAGAATCCGTCATATCGTTTCTTGACTTCATCCCGAACCTTGAGCAGTGTGTCGGGATTCATTCTCCTTAGTTTCTGCTTCACCGGAATTGTTCCTGGGATTAAGGGAATTTTGTGCGTTACTATCTGAGGGTCCAAACCCACCATATCATCATAGCTCCAGGAAAACACGTCGAGGAATTCTTTAAGCAGACCGATCATATCTCCCAATTCCTCACTCTCCACTACCTTAAGTTCCCTTTTTACTTCCTCCGTGCCTAAGTTTATTGTGCGCGTTTCGTTTTCACAAGGCACGAGGAGGGTTCATCTTTTCATCGTCTTCTTGTGTAAGTTCTTCCTCAGAATCACTTGAAGTAATGGCAGTTATGGGGATTTCAAAATTAACCAGAGGAATTTCTGAGTTTATTGGATTATTAGGTGTTAATTGATGGATGGTCCTGGACAAATAAAGAATAGAACATGTTATAAGGATGGAATTTAAAAGGAAAGAGAGAGAGTGTTGGATTTTAAAAATGCGCTATCAATTCATTAATAATATTAATGCCATAAGAAAAGGTCCATTTACGTGATTACACTTGTCACCATGGACAAAGTGATCAAGTGTAGATAACTGCAGGTACTTTACTCGAGATTGAGTACGGATATCCTCCGTTGTCCGGTTGTCAAGCTCCCGCCTCGACCATCGGCGAGACTAGGGCCTCATACAAGGAGTCCAGATTGGATGACATCGATGGATGGATCATCGGGTGATTCTTCCGTATTTGTCGGATGTTGAATGACCGGTTTGGTGAAGATCTCCGTGATTCTCGGACTACTTTCATCTTTCCCATCTTCTCGGTCAAACCTCCGATCCCAGTATTTTCCTCATCCAGAATCGCCCATCCACGAGGGCATCCTCCTCATATCCCAGACCACAACAGCCTACCTTCTGAATAGCCGGTATGGGTTCCACGATCCTTGCAGTGTGGTGCCCAAGCCTTTCCCCTCTTGATACCCATTCCTCGACATCACTTTGGCCACCATAGCCATAGCCCCCTCCTTCCCGGTATCTTGCAGTTCAAGGGCCTGGAAAGAACTCTCCAATGACTCCTCGGCCGCTTCCACATAAGGAAGTGATTGCGGCTTGGTAACCAATATGGCTTCTTCACCCCTTACAGTGATGATTTTTCCGTCCTTAATGTATTTGATCTTCTGGTGCAAAGTTGAAGGAACAGCATTCGCAGAATGGATCCACGGCCTTCCCAACAGCATAGTGTAAGCCGGCTCAATGTTCATCACCTGGAACGTGATGTTGAAGGTACATGCACCGACTTGGATTGGCAAGTCAATGTCTCCCGATTTCTTTCCTTGCAGTCAAAGGCTCTTACCACCATCGCACTCTGACGTATATGCGATTGGTCGACCGGTAGCCTGGCTAAGGTTGCACTAGGCAGTACATTAAGGGCCGATCCGTTATCGATGAGAACTTTGGCCACTATACAACCCTTGCACTTCACAGTTACAAGTAGAGCTTTATTGTGCCCTAAGCCTGCGGGATCTACCTCCTCTTGTAAAAGGCTACAAAGTTGGAAGCCCTGGATTTGTTCTACTATCTTCTCAAACCGTCCCGGTGTGATGTCGGGGTTCACAAAGGCTTGATCCGTGATTCTCTGCAAGGCTTGTCGGTGGACTTCTGAGCTCGGATCGGTGATACAAAGTGAAATTCGGGTGTGTCTTCTCAATTGCTCCACTACATCATACTCACTCTGTTTCATTATTTGGAGCAGTAGTTCTTCTTCTTCTTTATGTTCAGTAGGTTCTACTTCCCCTGCTTTCTCAACCTCCTCTTCTGTATTTTTTGATGACTCTCCCATTTTTACTTTCCCTTTCTTCTTCTCTCTTTCTTCGTTCCCGTAACACCTCCCACTTCGAGTTATAAACTCGACTTCTTGCTCAGGTGGAGAGGGCTTTGTTGCGATAACGGGCCGAACCGGTTTGGGAGTAATGTTGCTGGTAGGTCCAGCATAAGTCATTCTGAAATGCTCGTGAGGAGCGAAACATGGTTTTGGGTGGTGCCGGAGGTGAGGCGAGACTGGGAGCGGATGTACTGCTTGACGCTCCCTGAGTGAAAACTTGGAAATTATAATTCCATGGGACAGCGTGAGTATTGGTGACGGGGAGCTGAGGTGGAGTTCGGATAACCGCTACTGGCGGTGAGGCCGCCGGGGGTGAGAAGGTGATTCTGGGTTTGGAGGTAGAAGCCGTTTGGCTGAACTTAGTGGTGTTCACTCCCTCTTCCGTCTTTGACCTCTTCTGATATCTCAGAACCTTGAGAGACAATAAGTTCCGAACCTCTTGCCTGAACCCCTTACAATCTCGCAACTCATGGTCAGCTGCTCCTCCATGGTAAGGACACCCCATACTTTTTTCGAATCCCGCTACCTGAGGACAAAGGTAGCCTTCCCTCGTTGCTACAGCAAAAATCTCCTCAAAGTATGGAACCAGCTTATCCATTTCTGGTGTTGATCCCTCTCCCTTAGACTCTATCATATTTACACCACTGCCCGCATTATGGTTAGGCAGTGGGTTTGAGGTAACGTTGGGGAGGGAACCATTTCCCTCGATCTTCAACCACCCGTTTCGGATTAAAGCGTGCACTCTCCCTCTGAGTGCCCCGCAGTTATCAGTTGAATGCCCTTGTGCCCCTCCGTGATACTCACACCGGGCAGTGGCATCATACCACCTGGGATATGGCGGCTGGATTGGGTCTAAGGGGACTGGTACGATTTGGTTTATACCGACAAGGTATCGGTATATTTCACTGAGAGGAAGGGGAAGAGGTGGATCAGGGTTCCTTGGAGGTCTCGGGTTGTTTTGTGGTGGTCTTGGTTGAGCTGGAGGAGGAGGTGGTCTTGGTTGGAAATTTGTAGGTGGGGCGTATTGTGGGCGTGGTTGTGGATAAGGAGGTGGAATGTTTGCGATGGTTTGGCCATGAGAGGGAGGATATGGCCGGTAGTTATTTTGGGGAAATTGGGGGTAATTATTCTGTCGAGTGATGGAATGCACATCACTCTCCTTTTTCTTGCCAAAATTGGCAGTCTTCTTCACAGGGTTCTCAGCCAACTCCTGTAGTCTTCCTATTCTCAGATTAGCTTCAATTCTCTCACCAGCTTGGATGATATCTGAGAAGCTGTTGGAGGTATTTCCAATCATCAAAGTTGAAGTAGGAGCCTTCAATGTTTCGATGAATAGGAGCGAGTTCATTGTCGATCCTGGAGGATATACTTCGCAGCCTTCTCCCTCCATCGTTGGGCGTCGCTTGAAACCTTCCCGGTCTTTTCTGTGCAGAGGTCCCTCCTTGTGGGTGCCGCATCACAATTGAATTTATACTGCTTTAGAAAGGTATCGGCTAAATCATTCCAGGAGTGCAGCTTGCTCCTGTCCAATTGTATGCACCATCTCAGAGCTGCTCCGGAGAGGCTCTCGTGAAAGAAGTGAATGAGAAGTCTATCGTCTTCTGTTAAGGCAGACATTTTGGCAATGTAGGTTGCCAGTGGATGCGAGGATCTGAGTTTCCGGTGTACTTGTCAATCCGAACCTTGAATTTGGGTGGTACCACCACATCCGCACCAATCTCGGTGACACATCGATCGAACCATACATGTTCAGCCCTCTATTGCCCTCGCCTTTCTTTTTTAGCCGATAGTTTCTCGTTTTCTTTCGCCTATGTTCTCCTTCCATCAGATGATGCGCTCCTCCAACCGAGCCGAGGGGTGGAGTAAATGGAGGGACGGGATTGAAGGGTGTGGCTCGGCATTTGAGATAGCCGGGTAATAGGAAAAAGGTAGGTCATTATTTATGGTCACCGGATTGACAAAGGATGGCCGGTCCGGATTGATGGTGGAAAGTGAAGGAGGTTGAAGCGTAGTGAGAATCAACCGTTGTAGGAGGTGGGGAGGTAATGGTAGGTTAGGGTCCAAGTGGGCCTATTTTGGGACATCTCCCTCATCATCTTCATAAGTTCTGAAACCTGGTCTTTTAGTTTAGACACTTGCACCTGTAGGTTCTGTACTTGTTCCTGGTCTTCCATTAGTCTTCTTGTTCGAGACCTTGTTAAGTACACTTGCTGGGATTGAACCGTGTGCTTGGTCAGACTTGCGTTGTTAGAAGCAATATTGATTTCCTGTAAGGGGTAAAAAAAGAAAATTTTAAATAAACTTCGAATTTTGCAAAGAAACTAAAAGTCTTGGTCCGACGAAGGATACAAAGGGCATTTGAGAGCCAGGTTGAAATCTGTAAAAAGGATAATCGCCTCAGCTTTATCATGGCATCGTTCGATAGTCTAACCGTGAATGACGGGATTGAATGCGCATTTATGATACCTGTTCATATGGCGCATTTCAATTTTTCACATAACCCTAGCGAGAAAGTTCCTACGGGAGTCATACTATTCATTCGCAAATTTTGCTAAACAATGGTCCAAAAATCACTTCATTAACTGAGTAATTTGTACATCGTATCTTTTACATTGGCCTAAGCTTTGGAAGGTTCTTTATAATAAGATGACATTTTCTGAGATACTCATATAACCTTTCTTCTTGCTTGGCAGGGTCAAATGCTTTCAGGGCATACTCGGATTCAGGTAATAGTTCTCGTTTTCCCCTGCTATTGTTCTCTCCACTGTCAACATTCTCTTTCACCCTTGATAGAGAACGCTTGTTTTTCTCTTTCCTTTCTTTAGCACACTCTTTCAAGATATCGTTGATGAGTAGTGCTTGTTCTTTCAATTCGAGCTTCTTCTTCTTACTTTCTTGCTTATATTCTTCGACGAGTACCTCTTGGTATTTCATCTTTTCCTGAAACTTGCTATTCTGTACTTTCGCTTCTTTTACCTCAGCTTGGAGAGAGTCTCTTTCCCTTTCCCACTGTACCTCTTGCTCCTCGAACCCCATCCATTTGGCCCATACCTCTTCCTTAAGACATCTTAATCTTCTTTTAAGTTTAAGCTGTTTGTCCTTCATTGCTTTATTTGTTCCGCAGCTTGTGAGTTCTCGATTAGCCTCTCGTAGTGAGTCATCCAGATGGCCATTCGTTTCTTCTAATAGGACATCTCGGAGCGGGTTGCTGTCTTCGAATTTCACAGTTGAATGTTCTCGGTCCCTGTCAGCTCTCCATTTAAGATAATCGCCCGAGGTGCTTGGGCCTTTAGGCGATCTCTCCATTAGAGTGACGTTTTCCCAAGATTTGCGAGCCTTTTTCAACCCTTCTTCTCCTTTGAGCTCGTGGTAGAAGCGACCTTGGTGGTATTCTTCAATGTTGATCACAGACTGTGTTGAGCCGAACTGCCTCATTACCAATGCCGGAGTGTAACTTGTGTATCCGGTTACTCCGATCAGGGACACCGACTGAATACCCCCTGTACCGATCAAAACGGGTTGGCTTGACGTCCACAGCTTCCTCCAACAGTAATCATGGCTATTGAAACTCAAAATCCGTTCCCACCACTGTTTTTCATTCTTCGGGCTGATCACTAACCGGATCATCTTCTCAATGGGAGGCTGGTCAAGGTACCAAGTCAATCCTTTTGTCTCCACAGACACATGTGACCGATAATCCGTAGGTATAACTGTTGAGAACAACACTTAAGGGATCCTCTGCCCTGTTGTCTGCAGTAGGTAAGGGTTAATAAAGTCTCCGCAAGGATTGCAGGTATTGGATTAATCTGCTGCCTTTCCACCGTCCAGAACACTTCCACCGCGTTGCAAGTTATGATTCCCAATGGTCCCGGGAACAGAATCAGACCGTAGATTCCCAAAGCGAGAGCTACTGAAACCCGGTCCCACTGTTTCTCATGGAGGCATTGATCTAAACATTTCTGGAGATATGTCCAATACCAACCATGTGTTTTTCCCTTGGCAGTTTCTTTGGACTTTACTTCTTCTGGGGGAGAACCCAACATATGTGCCAACCGTTTCCAGGTTTGCCTATGCTCGAGGTGTAAGTAGATCCGGTTCTGCAATGAGTATGGGATCCCCAGCAATGCCTGATATTCTTCCATAGTGGGGACCGTATCAATGTCATTGAAAGAGAATACCCCGTACTTAGGATTCCAAACCGACAACATGGCTTTTAATGCCGGGATTTGGACCTTGACTTGCATTAAGGTTGCAATCCTCCCGTACTTCTCTTCAAAACGTACCTTGGCCTGATCGGGAAGCGACCTCCATCCGTTAGATGCACTCTAGGTCGCTCATTCTGACCTCTATTTTATTCAGATCTAGCGAAGGTAGCGAGCTAGCAGGTGCCTCGGAAGCATCATTTTGCGAGGATACCGGACTATGAGCTGATTTGGACCAAAGTTTAGCATTCTGAACCTTTTCTGCCGACTGACTCGAGGATGCCATGATAAAAATGATGCCTATCCTTTTACAGACTCTTGGTTTGGTAATGCCTGTGAGAAAATTCGTTAGTAAGACAAATTAGGGTAATTTTGAATCATACTGTTGACAGAGTGACACGTACACATTTATCAAAGTAGGAAAATGTGTAGGTGTTCTAGTAGGATTCAAGATTACCCTCAAAAGAAATGAACAAAAGGAAATTAAAGCTGAATAGGGTAAGAGAAAGTATGCCCCTTTTGTCCTATAGTAGGGAGACTCCTAACACTGGGTGAGCGCTACCTACCTGGATAGTTCTATCTTATGAGGTAGTTTACTACGGCCTTCAACTATTGTGATAGTTTAGCTCAGGAGCTAATTTTCTAAAAGCCACAGGTTCCCAAATTGCCCCTACTGTAAACAGTAGAGCCCCATTCTACCCCCATGATGTTATCGGGAAAATTCCACGAGTATCACAGTGGATAGAGCGAGTTTCAATTTGAGCAGAAGCCTTCACGGATACTAACGGGGTAAAACCCACTGCACCGCTACATGACTCCCTCCTACTTTCCTAAAAGGGTAAGAAAGCCTGTTAGGACCATAGTGTGTGAGGACATTGTGTGAGTGTTCAGTGTGTGAAGGGACATCTTTACCTCTTCCCAATCCAGGGGGATTTTATTTTTCCATTTTTTCCCTTTTTTTTCCTTTTTGAAATGAAGAGCACTGTAAGAGATAGAACAGGCAAAACAAAATAGTTAGCAGTAATAATAATTAACATATAAGACATCGCCGAGTGAGCCCATCTAACTATAATTTGATCGGACAAAATTAAATCTACTTTTGGACCACTAGACCGGGGTATAATCCCCAGTGGAGTCGCCAAGCTGTCGCAATAGATTTTGCGGTCGCCTGGACGATCACTCACCGAAGTGGGAAAAAGTGAGGAGTAGCCACCTTAGTTTTGAGAGAAACTAAAGAAAACCATTTGAGAAGTTAAATTAAAAATGAAACCACTTCAAAACAGAGATTCTAAGTTCGGGGTCCGTAAACGGGTGGGGAAGGTGTTAGGCACCCCACCTCGTCCCTTAATAAGGGTAAGTAGATTTAATTCTGCGTCCTTTATAAATTAGTTAGGAGGGCTTGGACGGCAATGTTAATCCTTTTGGTAAAAGGAATATTTGATTTTTCACTAAATTTGGATCACCCAGATACATAAGTAAATGAGACAACCTTAGTGAACGGGTGTGAGAATCGGATAAGAACTCTCCTCCGATCTCTTTTAAGTTGTTTATTAAAATTTTGAGGGGAGACCGGATAAGAACCCTCCTCCGATCTCTTTTAAGTTATTTATTAAAATTTTGAGGGGAGACCGGATAAGAACCCTCCTCCGATCTCCTTTAGAGTTATTTGTTAATGTTTTGAGTTGAGACCGGATAAGAACTCTCCTCCGATCCCTATTTAATGTTTATTAAAATTTTGAAGGGAGACCGGATAAGAACTCTCCTCCGATCTCTTTTAACGTTTATTAAAATTTTGGATTGAGACCGGATAAGAACTCTCCTCCGATCTCTTTCAGATTAACAGGAGCCTGGAAGGGATTTCTCCGATCTCCCGGATTTTTAATTTCAACTACATGACATAAGAGCCTAAAGCTAAGGATTCTGGCATTCTAAGATGCTGGGGATAAGGCTTCTCGATACCTTTTGACTAGATAGGGAAAACTAGACTTGATTTACAGACCTTCCATGCGTTCATTTTACCAATATCTATTAATGACCGATCTACTCTGTTTCGTTTACTTTGGTCTTATTCCACTTTATGACATCTTCGTCGAATTGCTGTTTACGTCGGCCTAATAGTTTGGCTATCTTCCTGACGTGTTATTCATGTTCTCTCTTTTAAAAGAGACCCCTAAGTTGCAGTTACCTACGTTTACCCAACCACTTACATACTACTAGGAGTTAGAAAATTTGCTTTCAAAAAAGATGAAGATTAATAAAAATGAACTGATCACTAAATAGATGATTTGGGAGTGTCATTCTTTGGGGATCGTTTGTGCAAAAATAGTCTTGAAGAAAGTTGCAGATGTAAGAAGAACACAGGAAAATGCGGAAAGTAAATGCAGACACTCGATAAAACAGTGGTATGAGCTCTTACAGTAACATTCTTTGGGGATCGTTTGTGCAAAAGTAGAAAGTCACAGATGTGAGAAGAACAAAGAAAATGCGGAAAGTAAATGTAAGCACTTAATAAAACAGTAGTATGAGCTCTTACCTGTAAGGAGCCAAATCTACTAAAATAACTATGGGGTGTCAAATAGTGATAAGGCAACGGATTGATTGGCCTGAGGGGTGGTGTTCCTCGTGAACTGGAGGGTGCTTAGCTAAAATGCGATCAGATCAAGATGAAAAGAACCGAGTGGAACGAAGTTGAGCTTGGACAATGAAAACAGAGATGATAAAAGGCGTAAAGTGAGAGTGTGACCAGATAATGAACAAACCGGAAATGTAGAGTTCCAGATTCGATCTTTTCAAGAAAAACACTTGAAAACTAGTTTCAAAAGTCTTTTGATCGACACTTTTAAGTAGCAGAGTAGCAAACTAAATGAAATTTCGAGTTCCTGCTATAATAACAGCCTCGTGTCTATTTTTGCCCGTCCCTTGAACAGTTTTTATGCAGGTATTTATAGGAATCGGGTGCTCTTCGTGTAGGGTCAGGATTTATTTGAGGGAGATAGAGGCTCTAGATTTCAAAGGACATGATCGGAGGTTCAGAATTAAAGAGTATAATAATGAATGTTTGAGATCAATATTCATAATATTTGTCATTTTATTCTTTCCATCCGACGGTTCCAAATTTCCTTGTCCTAACGATCCGAGGGCTAAGAGCGAAAGACGCCGTATTGTCGCTTCTCTCTTGATCTAAGGGTTCCGGTTTGTCCTTACAAGTGGGATCAACGGTGGAGATTGGGATGTACAGGATCTGTCATGACATACCCCGCACTCGGCATTGCGAGCGATTCTTAGGCGTGCGGTGGAGATCTCGTGCCTGCAACGCCTTAACTATCTCGCTGATTCGACGACGGTTATTGGAATTTGTCTTATTCTTTTTGCCTACCGATCCTCCTCTTTCTCGATCTTTTCACATGTTCTTTCCGACCTTTCATGCTGGTCTCCCACCTTCCGATCTACTATTCCTATCTTTTCCCTTCTTCAGTCCTGGTCAAAGTATTAATTGTCCTCGATTCCGGCGTTCGCTTGCTTTCGCCAAAGAATAAATGCTCATTTTCCCTATATACACTCCTGCAGAGACATTTCTTTCATCCGATTTTCCTCTCTTCCTTTCTTACTTTCCCTGTTCTAGCTGCTCCGATGGAAGTTCTGGCAATAACTGTGGCTTTGATCTTTTTCCGATGGACTTCTTTACTCACCGACTGAAAATTTACTATCCCGGTGATCGAATGACCTTAACTGACGATGGTGAGAGGACTGGATTTGACCGATCTGTATTGCGGACCTTGGTTGTACCGATCTCGAGTCGCTCAACCGAAGTTCATTCGGTTTCTCATCACATTGAGTGTTCCGACGGTTTTCCTCCACATTGGGTGTTCCGGACAGAGTCGGTTTGGTGGTAACATCGGTGCGATGTCTCTCATCTTCATGGGAGTCATAGTCACCCCATCCGAGTGCACATCTATCCGATGTCAACAGTAGGTCTCTGGTCAAACACGTCTTTTGATTCACCACGAGACTAGGCTTTGACATAGGCCTTTTAGATAGGATGTTCCACCGGTCTCTAGAGATGGCCCAAATGATGTAATCCTAAAATGTAATCAGATCTCTAGAGATCGCCCAAATGATGTAGTTAGACCTTTATTGTAGTCCGATCCCTAGAGATCGCCCAAATGATGTATTTTATTTTCAATGCAATCCGATCTCTAGAGATCACAGAAATGATGTGATCCAATTTTAGTGTAATCCGATCCCTAGAGATCGCCCGAATGATGTAATCCGATCTTTTGAAAATAAAGACTTTATTTTGTCGGTTATCATCTTATTATTTTTGCATTGATTATTTTCCGATCTCTAATGTGGTTATCCGATCTGGTTCTTTACCTGAATGACACTTAACTGATCCTTTATTCAAAATATTTAACTTATTATGCCGATCTCCAATTAACCGATCTCTGAACATTCGGATATTTGAGAGAAGTGTCGAAAATTGCCGAGTCCCACCAATCGATGCGCGCTTAGAACCTCGCGAGCATTAAATGCTCGGACTAGTATAAATAGGGGTGGGAGGGTTAGCCAGTTGTTCTCTCATTCCATTTTCAATCCCCTGCTCACAACTTCGAAGTTCTCTCGTTTTCTCAAGTTCTTCCGACGCCGATCATACTCCGGTAAGGGCTTTAACGAATGTTAGGTCTTAGCATTGATTCAATTCCTTTTAAGGAGAGTTCGGAAATATGGTCATCTGGTAAAGAAAAATGAAGAGAAATCGGAAATGTCATTGGCTGGCCCAGGGAGACCTAGTGCTGGGGATCGGTTTCAAAGTCTTGTTGATTTTGGGGATCGTCCAAAATATGGTATCGACAGCAGGCATGATCAGATCCTCACCACATATCTCATTCACAAGAACACCCTCTTAGCCACCAGAAGCTAAAACGGTTAAAGCAGTCCTGTACATCCCGATCTACACCGTTGATTATAATTGTAAGGATAGATCTGGAGCCCTCAAATCAAAAGCAAATGACAAATTCGGCGCCTTTTATTCCCATCTTTTGGATCCATTTTGTAAGGCGAGACCCTTGACTATTGGATTATGGGGAGAAAGGATAGATATTCTAAATGGAATCCCGACCCTCCATTTTGATTCTTTTTAATTTTCAGACATCAGATTATGTCCTTCTGAATCTAAGCCTTCCATATCCCCCATTTTGGACACCCATTTCCCTATAAATACCTGCATGCAACACTGTAGAAAAAAGGTGGTGATTATCGTGGAAAGACTCTGAACTTTGATTCAGTCTTGCTACTTGTCATTTGGAGCTTTTGAAGTATTGAGAAACTTTAGAAACCAGTTTTCTGAAGTACCTTATCAAAAGGAGCTCTAAATCCTGAGATTTTCATTTTCTATACTTGTGCATTACCCTGTGAAACCATCTTCACTCCGCCTCATTCCCACCGTCCTAGTATCTGTGCATTACCCTCCGAGCTCAACTTCGTTCCTATCTATTCCCATTACATTAGGTAAGCTCAAGTCCTTTGGCCGTCAGCTTTCACCTCTCCAAGATTTGTGGACACCGGAGTCAGCTCGCCTGTCTCCTCAACTTTCCACAGGTAAGCGTCTAAACTGTCATTTTGTTGAATACCCTTGGTTCATTTTTTCTAGTTTTCTTTTAAAGTTTCTTTTATATTCAGTCACACTAAATCTTAGAATAGGTTATCTAAGCTTGTAGTTATTTCCTGTGCTTTCTTTTTATTCATTCATAAACTCCATTATCGTCACCTAGTTTTCATTCCTTTCGAGAGTAGATGTTCGAGTTATCAGCGACTTGTAAATACTCTAAAGAATATAGGCAGGAGTACTTTAACATGAGAGCTTTTAGTCTGAACAAATGAAAAATGATAAAGGAAGATAGGTGTAGCAAAGGTCGAATAGGTTGGAAATAAGATTAGGTCAAACAAATAAATTATGAGATCGGGCCTTGGAACAAGCCTAGACGATAAGACAATAGATCAGGAATCAAGACAAGTTCGGATCCCGGGTGAGCGGCTAAAAAGAGATTAGATGTCGCAAATCAAAGAGTTCTGATAAAGCGATCATGCAGAAGATCGGCAAGGAGTTCGGCCTATCATCCGCCATTTAGTTATAAGGTCCCGTAGGCTAGGAAAAGCTTTACACAGCGGTTTCCTGTGTCTTCGATACTTTATTCCCGTATAAAAGGGACCAAGAAAAACCCTTTACCTGAATTCCTAGTTTGAAGTTTTTATAAAACACCGTTCTTATTAATATATTAAGAGATTGAGAGAGAGTTCTTACCCGAACTCAGCCTACTTTTTAATGCAATATATTAAGAGATCGAGAGAGAGTTCTTACCCGAACTTAGTCTAATTTTTTAATGCAACATATTAAGAGATCGGGGGAGAGTTCTTACCCGAACTCAGCCTAATTTTTAATGCAATACATTAAGATATCGGGAGAGAGTTCTTACCCGAATTCAGCCTAATTTTTAACGCAATATATTAAGAGATCGGGAGGGAGTTCTTACACGAACTCAGCCTAATTTTTTCTAACGCAACATATTAAGAGATTGGGGGAGAGTTCTTATCCGAACTCAGCCTAATTTTTAATGCAATACATTAAGAGATCGGGGGAGATTTCTTACCTGAACTCAGCCTAAATTTTCAATGCAACATATTAAGAGATCGTGGGAGAGTTCTTACCCGAACTCAGCCAAATTTTTTTAACGCAATATATTAAGAGGGAGAGTTCTTACCCGAATTCTTAGCCAAAATCTTAATAAAATATGTGGAGAGAGTTCTTACCTGAATTCTTAGCCAAAATCTTAATAAAATATGTGGAGATCGGGGGAGAGTTCTTACCCGAAATCTGCTAAAATTTTAACATAATACATATAGAGATCGGGGGAGAGTTCTTATCCAAATTCTCGGCCAAATTCTTAATAAAATATGTGGAGATCAAGGGAGAGTTCTTACCCTCAACTTCGTCTGATGTCCATGAGATGTGAACGGAGGGAGGACTAGCAGCTCTCTGACCATCGGTACCTCTCATTTTCAGAAAACAAAAAGGAAAATTAACTGAGAAAAGATCAAAATCCTTACCGAAGAGTAAATCGGTGCCTGAAAACTTTAGAAAGTGAGAGAAAGTGTTGAAATCACTACAGGAAGGTCTGAAAATGACACGAGGAAACAAATGACTCACCTTTTCCCTATTTATACCCATTTGAGCATTAAATACTCACGAAGTCCCAAGTGACGTATCCGTTAGCGAAACTGTGCGGCCTTCTTGACACGTCGCAAGAAGGTTTCAGAAACATAGTAAAAAAATCAGATAAATGAGATCGGTCAACTAAGGTCATCGGATTGAATAAATTTTCAAACCCACGGATCGGCGAATGGCGATCCGTCTAGGAAACAGATTGGGTACACTTATCAGAGATCAAAAAAATAACCAATGCAATAATTAAACAAAAACATTCAAATAAAAATTTCATTTCAAAAGATCAGATTACATCATTTGGGCTATCTCAAAAAATCTGATTGCATCATTTGGGCGATCTTAAAAGATTTGATTACATTATTTGAGCGATTTCAAAAGATCTGATTACATTATTTGGGCGATCTCTCAAAATCAGCATTATGTTCTACCTAGCTTAAGACTACTCCGAAGCCCAGAATGCTGGCTTATGTCAAAGCCTAGTCTTGTGGCTGAATCAAAAGATGTGTTTGATTAGAAAGCCAGCCACAAATATCAGATAGATGTGCAGCTCAGATAGGGTAACTATGACTCTCATGATATTGAGTGGAGTCATCGCCGATATCATTGACTAGAACCGAGCTGCAGTCGAGACGCCCAATATGGTTGGAAGCCAAATGAACTTCAAGAGGCGGTCACCGATATTAAGATTGAAATTAATAGTCCTTTTGTCCAAGATCGGTCTACCGATTGTACCGATAGACCAATTCGAGATCGACATGGCCATCACTTTTGATCTTGATAGGTAAATTAGTCTGGTTCCCTCACTGTCATTAGATGACATTCTCATAGCTCTCCGATTGCCGAGGTCATAGATTTTCAGGCAAGGGGCAAAGGAAACAGTCAGAAAAAGATCAAAATGGCCATCATAATTAGGATTATCACTGAAAAAGCTAGAATTGGGGAAGTGGTGCATTGAAAATAAACTGAAAGAGGAAAAGTGAAGTGTGAAGGTGATTTTCTATTGCTGCATATATATAGAGCCCCGGCATTTATTGCATACAGAACCCGAAGCAAACGCATCTGTAACTGAAGAATTTATTGCTTTGACCAATTCAAGTTAGATAAAGGGGAAAGATCAAGAGTGAGAGAGATCGAGAAATAGGAGGGGACCCGATGCAAGAGATAGAGATCGGAATAATGACCCTAAAAGGGGATGGTCATAATGGGAATATCGGAAGAAACAGGAGACGACCTATAGAGATCGGAAAGCACAGAGGGGTTAAATAACTACTAATCATGGCCTTCAATTAGCTTCCCCCACCGTTAGATCCAAGTTAGTTAAAGCATTATAGGCATGATCAGATCCTCACCACACATTTCATTCACAAGGACACCTTCCTAGCTGCCAGATGCCAAAGCAGTTAAAGCAGCCCTGTACTTCCCAATCTACACCGTTGATTACAATTGTAAGGATGGATCTGGAGCCCTTGGATCAAAAGTAGATGACAGATTCGATGCCTTTTATTCCTAGCCCTTGGATGCATTTCATAAGGCGAAACCCTTGACCGTTGGATTAAGAGGAGAAAGGACAGATATTCTGAATGGAATCTCGACCCTCCATTTTGATTCTCTTTGATTCTCAGACATTAGATTATGTCCTTTTAAATCTGAGCCTTCCGTCTCCCCTAATAAAATCCTGACCCTTCATTTTGAGAATCCATTCCCTATAAATACCTGCATGCAATACTGTAGAAAAAAAAGGTGGTATTATTGTGGAAAGACTCTGGACTTTGATTCAGTCTTCCTACTTGTCATTCAGAGCTTTAAAAGTGTTGGGAAACTTTGGAAACCAGTTTTCTGAAGTGTTTCATCACAAGGAGCTCTAAATCCTGAAGTTTTCGTAGTGTCAGGAAACTTTAGAAACCAGTTTTCTGAAGTGTTTCATCACAAGGGGCTCTAAATCCTAAAGATTTTCCATTTTCAGTACCTGTGCATTACCCTGTGAAACCATCTTCACTTCGCCTCACTTCCACCGCTCAAGTATCTATGCATTACACCCCCCCCCCCCCAAGTTCAACTTCATTCCGATCCATTCCCATCACCTCAAATAAGCTCAAGACCTTTGGCCATCAGCTTTCACCTCCCCAAGAGTTGTGGATACCGGAGTCAGCTTGCCTGTCTCCTCAACTTCCCACAGGTAAGCGTCTAAACTGTCATTTTGCTAAATATCTTTGGTTTGTTTTCCCCAGTTTTCTTTTAAAGTTTTTTTATATCCAGTCACATTAAATCTCAGAATAGGTTATCTAGGCCAGTAGTTATTTCCTGTGTTTTTTCTTTTCTTTTATTTGTAGACTCCATTTATCGTCACCTAGTTTTTTTTCCTTTCGAGAGTAGATGCTCGAGTCATCGGTGACTCATAAATACTCGAAAGAATATAGGCAGAAATACTCTTTACTTAATAAATGAAAAATGATAAAGGAAGATAGGCGTAGCAAAGGTCGAATAGGTTGGAAACAATATTAGGTAAAACAAATAAGTAATGAGATCGGGCCTTGGAACGAGCCCAGGCGATAAGACAATAGATCGGGAATCAAGATAAGTTCAGATCCTAGGTGAGTGACTAAAAAGAGATCGGATGTCGCCAATCAAAGAGTTCTGATAAAGCCATCATGCGGAAGATCGGCAAGGAGTTTGGTCTTTCATCAACCATCTAGTTATAAGGTCCTGTAGGCTAGGAAAAACTTTACACAGGGTTTCCTGTATCTTCAGTACTTCATAAAAGAGGTCAAAAAGGATCCTTTACCTGAATCCTTAGTTTAAATTTCCTATAAAACGCCATTCTAAACGCAACATATTTAGAGATCAGGGGAGAGTTCTTACCCGAATTCTCAGTTTAAATTCTTAATACACTAATAGATCGAGGGAGAGTTCTTACTCGAGTTCTCAACTTAAATTCTCAACAACTAAGATCGGGGGAGAGTTCTTACCTTAGCTCTCAACTTAAAATTCTTAATACACTAAGAGATCGTGAGAGAGTTCTTACCCGAGCTCTTAACTTAAAATTCTTAATACACTAAGAGATCGGGGGAGAGTTCTTATCCGAGTTCTCAACTTAAATTCTTAATACATTAAGAGATCAGGGGAGAGTTCTTACCCAAGCTCTCAACTTAAATTCTTAATACACTAAGAGATCGGGAGAGAGTTCTTACTCGAGTTCTCAACTTAAATCCCTAATACACTAAGAGATCAGGGGAGAATTCTTACCCCAATTCTCGGCTAAAATCTTAATAAAATATGTGGAGATCGGGGGAGAGTTCTTACCCGAAATCTTCCGCAAAGTTCAAACAGAATACATTAAGAGATCGGAGAGAGTTATTACCTGAATTTTCTTAGCTTAAATCCAAACTAAAATACCACAACTTCAGCATTCATATCAACCCCAACAAAATTCATTACACAACACCTACTCACTAAGGGTCATCTCATGTACTAATGTTCTTGGGCAACCCAAAATAGTGAAATATCAAATATTCCTTTTATCCGTTCAAAGGATTAACATCATCATTCCAACACCCTAATTATCAATTTTGATTTATAAAGAGCACAATATTAAATCAGCTTACCCTCATTAAGGGACGAGGTGGGGTGCCTAATACCTTCCCCACCCGCATACGGACCCCGAACATAAAATCTTTATTTTTAAAGTGGTTTTCTTTTATCTTTACAAATGGTTTTCTTTAATTTCTCTCAAAATTAAAGTAGCAACTCCTCACTTTTCCCACTTCGATGAGAATTCGTCCGGCGATCGCAAAAACCCTTGCGACAATTACCATTCACCTGAAACCTCCAAGACAATAATCATATTCAATGAAAGAGAGAAAATTTCAGCTGACAGATTGAATATTCGAATCTCCTTGAAAATAGAATCCAAGGTAATGAATAGAGAAGTAAGAATTTATGGATTCTCTGCGCGCATCAGATTATAAATCGTGAATTTATACACACACACACACACACACACACACACACACACACACACACAGACATATAACGATAATGAAAGATGATGAAAATATCTATTGAGAGTATTTGATAGAAAAATGAGGTGATAAACAGGATTTGAGAGCAAACTTTAGCAGAAAGAGATGATTAGGGTATATATATTTCAAGAGTTCTATTAGGTATAGAATGGGATAAGAGTTATTATTGAACTGGGTTGTTCAGATTACAGATATATATTTAATTTCAAAAATAATATATATACATATAAATAAATAAATAAATAAGCAGGCCATCCAATAAATATTTCTCTTTTTTTTTAGATAAATATATTAAATTATTGTTAGCTAATTAAAATAAATAAATAATAAATAGATAAAATATTGGGTTTCTACATATTTCCCCCCTTAAAAGAAATTCGGTTCTCGAATTTAAACGGACAAAATTCTAACTTGAAGAATCAAATAAGTGAGGATATTTGCCTCGCATTTTTGATTCTGCCTCCCATGTGGCATCACTACTTGAGTGATTATGCCATAAGACTTTGACCAAAGCCACTTCCTTAGACTATAGTTTCATAATTTATCAATATAAAATCTTTACTAGTTGCTCCTCATATGACATATCATCCCTAAATTGTATGGTATGAGGTTGCAAAATATGAGATGGATCTGGTACATACTTTCTAAGCATAGAAATATGGAAAACTTGATGTACATGTGCAAAACCAGGTGGAAGGGCTAAACGGTAAGCAACTGCTCCAATTCTCTCGAAAATTTCAAATGGAATAACAAAATGAGGACTAAGCTTCCTTTTCTTCCCAAAGCTCATGATTCCTTTCATAGGTGAAACTCTTAGAAATACATGATCACCAACCATAAACTCTAAATCTTTATGCTTACGGTCAGCATAACTTTTTTGTTGACTTTGAGCAGTCAAAAGTCTATCACGAATTAGCCAAACCTTCTCTAAAGTTAATTGTATCAACTCTGGTCGAGTAAGCCTTTTTTCTCTAACTTCATCCTAACAAATTGGTGACCTACACCTTCGACCAAATAATGATTCCTGTCGAGCCATCTCTATATTTGCCTGATAACTATTATTATAAGCAAACTCCACTAAAGGCAAATGATGATCGCAACAACTACCAAAATCCATAACACATGCACGAAGCATGTCCTCAAATGTTTGTATGGTACTTTCTGACTGTCCATCTATCAGAGGGTGAAAAGCAGTACTAAAGTCTACTCATGTTCCTAAAGCTTCTTGGAATTTCTTCCAAAATCGAGGTCGTGACAAAGTTGGTATTAGAGTATCTTGAATAAATATATTGTCACTTACTAATCCCAAAAAAATAGACAAAATCCAAATAAACAAAGTACTGAATAAACATCATAAATATCCCATAAGTAAACTGCAGAGTCTCTACGAATTTCAAATAAAACCTTAAACTGTTCAATAAACTAAACTAATTATTAGCCTGAGGAAATATGAATGCGGGCATACAATGAGAACAAATTAAAGATTGTCCCTCTCCAAAAACTGGATTGAATATTTGGATCAGCTACAGAATTCTACTGATCTGAAACAGATAACAGACAGAGAAAACGTGGTTTGAGCTAATGCTCAGTGAATGATAATTATAGCACACAACAAAACAGGAACAGGTAGATGCTTGATTAATTTCGCAATAAATTTTCTATCCCATAAAATCATGCCCATGTTATCAAAATCATTAATAAAATAATTTCATAAAATATATAAATAAAAGAAATTCATTAAATAAAATTTTATGGTACAGTACACCTAGGTGATGATACCCTACATCACCAAAGGCTAGATGGTGAGCACGCTACAATATAGTAGATACCTTCCTCCTCCTTCACAGATATCAATGCATATGATACTAATGCAAACCATAAATTACAATGATGCATGACTCAACAATGCAATCTAATACCTTGATAGTCCATACGGCGGGGCCAGATAGTAGATACAGATACTGGGTACAAGTACTATTTCAAAACAAAAAATCAATTTCCAAAAATCAATCAAAATCAACTCAAAGATTTCAGATAATGAACAATAACTGATAGTGTAATTCCAATAGTTTATTTCAACAATTTCAGAGAGTCAACAAGATCAAATCAATCTCAAATCAATTCTGCATAACATATCTATAAATTCCACAATTAGATATCAATCAATATAAAAGACATTAAAAACCTATTCCCGAAATTCTAATGGCTCTAATGCAAAGATAATTGACAAAATTAATTATTTAATCAAAATCGGAATAAAATTCAATAATAAAATAAAAATCTAGAAAATCACATGTAAAATAATTGTTAAAATATTAAATTAAATTTTTATTTAATAATAATTTTAATGCTAAGAAATATTAAAAGGGACTAAAATGGTGTCATGTACTATAATTACCACTCACCTGAAACCTCTAAGACAATAGTTATATTTAATGAAAGAGAGACAATTTCAGCTGACAGATTGAATATTCGAATCTCTTTGAAAATAGAATCCAAGGTAATGAATAAAGAAGTAAGAATTTATGAATTCTCTGCACACATCAGATTATAAATCGTAAATATATATATATACACACACACACACACACACACGCACACATGTAATAATAATGAAAGATGATGAAAATACTTGTTGAAAGTATTTGGTAGAAGAAGAAGGTGATAAATAGACTTTTAGAGCAAAGTTCAACAGAAATAGATGATTATGGTATATATATTTCAAGAGTTCTATTAAATATAGAATGGGGTAAGAGTTATTATTGAATTAGGTTGTTCAGATTATAGATATATATTTAAATTCAAAAATAATATATATATATATATATATATATATATATATATATATATATATATATAAGCAGACCATCCAATAAACTATTTCTTTTTTTTAAATAAATATATTAAATTATTGTTAGCCAATTAAAATAAATAAATAATAAGTAGATAAAATATTGGTTTCCATATCGATTCTTGCATTAAAATTTAAATTTTAATTGATTTCAAAACCATTAATATAACTGTATAATAAGAAAAAATAAAGAAAAATTATAATTAAACTATATTGATTTTTTAAATTTATATGAAAATCAAATTAGGCCTATAATTATCGGACGAGGAGAGTATTTATTTTTAGTATATGTATATTGTCATTCACAAAAAGTAGATTTTATATTTTTTAATTCAAGTAATAACTGACTATTTGATAAGTGATGGGTGGACTATTTTCACTGTATACTTTACCTAAAATTACTCAAGTAATAAATGTCAACCCTATTATTCAAACATTTATGATTTTAACTCCAAATAATTTAACACTTTCAATTAAACCAAATTAAGAGTTTTGTTTCTTAAACTTCTATAAAGCGTTCATGAACAATATATTTTAAAAGTATAAAACTTTACAAACATAATTATAATTTATTTTCTCAAAAGGAGAGATTGATAGTTGCAATATCACATGAGTTACCCAATAACAACAATAATATTTGGTAAAGATTCAAATACCATATCTCAAATATTTTAAAATGTATGGAGAGATTAGTCATGTATTGTGTAATTAGCACTAATTACCCTTTTTAATTAAAGTGACATTAATTTAATATAAATTAATTATAGTTAAAATTATTTAATCTTAACTTCATTTTTTCCTAAATGCTAATTAAAAAAAATTTATGAAAAATATATTATTTTAAGTAATTAAAACATTAAATCAATTTTGTCAAATAAAAAAATAAGTGGAAATAAATTAGGGAAACTTTTTATATTTGAATTGGGATTTTATAATTATTTTAAAATATAGATTACAAGTCTTAAAGTGGCATAAATAGAAATATTTATTTATATTTGATGTAATGATCACTAGACGTCGCTTTGGCCGAGTGGTTAAGGCGTGTGCCTGCTAAGTACATGGGGTTTCCCCGCGAGAGTTCGAATCTCTCAGGCGACGAAAGGCTTTTTTGGGCTATTACTGCTTTTTTGTCCTCGGTGGGTCCAATTAAGAATTTTCTCCAGCGGTGGGCCTGAAGAAACACGTCAACGCCATCTTTTGACCTCAACTCGGTCCACGTGACTCGGTCGGTCAATGGAATCGGTTCCATGATATAACTGCCTAACGAAACGTGGAGGGCATAAACTGCAACCCAAAACCAAAAGGCCAATTGGGAATCCGAGTCAATAGTAGGATCTGGCGCCGATGAATGGACGGTCTACTTTTATTTGGATTTGCCCCTTTTCTCTACCACCCTTCGCTCTTCATTGTTCAGCCAACGGCTTTTCTTCAAAAGCTATTTAATGTGACCATCCACTTGCCTTTAGGCATCAACGAATAGCTTAATTTACACAACTACCTCTTTAAATATATATATATATATATATATATATATATATATATATATATATATATATTTCATTTATTTAAAAAAAATAATTTATATATATAAAATATTTTAATATAAATATTTTATATAAAAATATTTTTTATTATTTTGTTGTAATATGAAATTAATATTATGTATTTATATTACATATTTATAAATATTTTTATATTTTAATAAATTTATTAAAATTTAAAATATAAAAAATAATTATCTCTCTTAAAAAGAAAAAATCATCTTTTTTTTAAATGACTTAATTTTTTATTAACTCATTTTAATAAATATTTTAAATGTTAAAAAATATAAAAAATATTTTTCATCAAATAAACAGAGTTATATTTATTAATGGAGTCAATTGAATAAAATAATATTTATTAATTACATTAATTTCAAAATAATTTTCATTTTGTTTTTTAATGTGAACAATATAAACTAAATAAATTAACTACGAAAAAAAAAATAATAAATTGTTTTGAAAATTTGGAGGTGATGAAATTATTGACTAGAAGGTCAAGAATCCATTAATGTTGGCTTGGAATGATTCCTGTAGATGTCTGGAGTCCACAACTAATTCCAAAGAAAAATAAAATAAAATAAAATAAAACTTTTGCAGTTGACGCTAAATAAAAAGTCATGCAATGACTTTTTACATAGTTATGATTAAGGGTATGTTTAGCATTAAAATTAAATATTTTATTTAAATTATCTAAAAATATTTGTTATTTCTAGCAATATAAAGATATTAATTTTTTTATTATTATTTTTAGAAATTTAAGATATTTGAATTTGTTTAAAATGGTAAAATTTGAATATATTACTAATAAAGAATACAAAGATAATAACTTCAATATATAAAATAAATTAGATTCATGGATTGAATTTCAACTTTTGGGGAAAAAAAATTATAATTTTACACTTTATTATATAAAAAAATCGTAATTTAATTTTTGTAAATTTTATACCTTTTAATTTTTTTTATTAATAAATATAATTTAAATTATTAATTACTATAGTTATAAATATATGACACTGATCTGATAAGACATAATAAACATAGTGTTTATATAACGCTAATGCTTACGTGATGCTAACGTGTTATTATGTTAATATTATATATTTATCACATTATTATTATTTAATGGTAATTAACAGTTTAGATCATATTTATCAATAAAGAAAAATAAAATATTAAATTAATAAAAATTAATATTTTTCCAAAAATGTTATAAACAATAATTTGATGTTATTAGAAAAATTATTTATTTCTAAATTGATTGCTTTGTATTAAAAATTATTAAAAATTTGAAAGAAAATTCTAGACGCAAGAAGGGCTATTCCCTCCTGTTATGACTCTTTCATTTTTCAGCAGAATTGTCTTCTAAAAGACTTTGAATTTTATAATTTAAATGTCAATTTTTATTTTATTTTATTTTTCTTATTACATCAATAAACGTTTCCAAATGTTACACTCACAAGTATTATTCAAAATTAAAACTCTAACTTATAAAATTATAATTAGAACTCTATCAATATTAATTAAAAATAATTAACTAATAAATACTAATTAATGTGATCCATAATTAATGTATTATTACTAACAGAAATAGGTTCGAATCTATTTTTTCATTCTTTTACATAGATGAAGAAAGCAAAAAAATTAAATTTAACATCTGATAAGATAATATATTTTTAATTATTGAATTAAATTAATAATAAATTAAATAAAATAAATAAAATAAATTAAATCTGGGAATAAGGTTGGCCCATTTTGGCATGTGCTTGCCAAGGGACCTGAAAGTCTGAACTAAAGAAGCACCCGTCTCTAGAAAACCGCGTTAAAATAATTGGAAAGAAACTTGCAATTTTCACATTTTCGTGTAAGCGCGCAAGAGCCTAATTTCCACCACCTTTCCGTTCAAAGCACCCCACCCGCTAAGCACACTATAAATTCCTCTCCACGCACCTTCTCCCATCATCATTCAGTTCATTTTCTCTTTCCTACTGCATATGTCTCAGAGACCTAACGTCCCCCACTTCTCTTCTGTAGCCTTTGGTCTCCATTCCCATCTCCTGGTTTCCAGTGAGATGAACCCAAATTCTAACTGGTCTTGTATTTCCCATTAAAGAATCTTAGATCTTTCTTTCTCTGATTGTTGCTTTGTTTCTTTTCCTTGAAAAAGACAAGAAAACCTCATAATTTTGCCATTCTTTAATTTATTACCGACGATTCTTGTTGTTTTGATTCTTGGCAAGCTTTTGAAAAATGGGTTTGAAAGGTTTTGTTGAAGGAGGCATAGCTTCAATTGTTGCTGGGTGCTCCACTCACCCTCTGGACCTCATCAAGGTCCGTATGCAACTCCAAGGAAACCCACGCACCAAATCCGCCGCCGTCCAAACTCTCCGGCCGGCTATCGCTTTCCACACCACCACTCCTGGAACCACCATTCATTTGCCTCAACAACCATTACCCGTTCCAGCACCTCGTGTGGGTCCCATCGCTGTCGGTGTCCGCATCGTACAGCAAGAAGGTGTAGCCGCGCTTTTTTCAGGTGTCTCTGCCACCATGCTCCGCCAGACCCTCTATTCCACCACCCGCATGGGGCTCTACGACATCTTGAAACAGAAATGGACCGATCCTAACACCAAAACCATGCCTTTAGCTAGCAAGATTGCTGCAGGGCTTATAGCTGGTGGCATCGGTGCAGCCGTTGGAAATCCAGCCGATGTTGCGATGGTCCGCATGCAGGCAGACGGGCGTCTGCCACCAGCTCAGCGCCGGAACTACAAGAGCGTGATCGACGCAATCACACGCATGGCAAAGCAAGAAGGCATTACTAGCCTGTGGCGCGGGTCATCGCTGACAGTCAACCGGGCTATGCTGGTGACAGCATCGCAGCTAGCATCATACGACCAATTCAAGGAAATGATCCTGGAAAAAAGATTGATGCGCGATGGACTTGGAACCCACGTGACAGCAAGTTTCGCGGCGGGATTCGTGGCATCGGTAGCATCAAATCCAGTGGACGTGATAAAGACAAGGGTGATGAACATGAAGGTGGAAGCAGGGGAGGCGCCACCGTATGCAGGGGCGTTAGATTGCGCAATAAAGACTGTGAAGGCGGAGGGTCCGATGGCGCTGTACAAAGGTTTTATACCAACGATTTCGAGACAAGGCCCTTTCACGATTGTACTGTTTGTGACACTGGAACAGGTTAGGAAGCTGTTCAAGGATTTCTGATGACGACGAAAAAGGAACTTAACATCGCGTCTTTGAATGTTGGGATTTAAAAAAAAAAAAAAAAAAAAAAAAAAAATTATATATATATATATATATATATATATATATATATATATATATATATATATATATATTATTTGTGCTTTAATATTGAGAAGGAATTAAGCTCCCCAACTCTGTAGGGATAATTGAATTAATTATGTAGTATTTTATAAAATATTTATTAATAATCTTTAATTTGTCTTCCTTTCTTGATTGTATTAATTAGTGTTTGAAAATTGCTGAAGAACAAAAGCAGAAGTCCAATGAGATCGACTCAAGGCTATCTTAATGATTTAACGCTTATTTAATATTGCTGTAGTTAGAATTATTATTAAGAAAATTATTTTTTTAAAGTATATTAAATAAAAAATATTAAAAAATAATTTAAAAATAAATTTTAATTATAAAAATATAAAAATAATAAAATAATTTTTTTAATAATATTTAAAATAATATTTTTTCAAATAATTTTGGCCCTGCAAATATAATAACAAAAAGACACTTAATATCCAAAATAAAATTCATTTCCTTGTCAAAATTCATATTATTAAATATTTTATTTTTTGAAATTAATAAAAAAGATTATAATGAATATGAAATTTTATCAGAAAAGATGACCAATGGTGGAATTTTGCAATAGAACGAGTTAGTCACATGAAGATGTCTGATAGAGTACGTTTAGAACATTTGGTTGTGGACCCAAATCTTAATTATTGATCATCTTTTGTACACATCAATGCATTTTGGTTCCCAAAAGCAAAAGCCAATTGATACAAAGCCGCATCATTCTTTCCCTTGTAATGGCCAGTGACTCAGTCTCAAAGAATACCTAAATTGCTCCAAGAATCCTATCTTTATTCGGGTTTAATGTCAACTAAATCTTGCACCCTTCACGTGGATGCTACATGCGAATCCCACTATTTCATTTGTATCCCATTTTAGATCAATAAATATATGTTTTAGCCCCTAAATTATTTGGATAATCCATAAAATGTTGTTATATTTGTTAATCCAAACTATAAATTATGACTCAAATTTTCAGCCTTTAAAACTTATGAGTGATATAAAATTATTATTAATGTTAATGAATTAGTTGGTTAATTTGTTGTCGGCAAAAGGAGAGAATTGAGTTGATGGTGAGCAAAAGGGGCTTCACCCATTAGCATTTTATGGCTGATGTATAGGATGGTATGACAATGAAAGCACTAATTTTTGGACTGTTAGATGAGATGTGCATGATTTTACTTGTCTAGGTTACATGGATTGCCAACCTTTTGCATTGATTAGGTATCCTCTGGTCCCATTTTCCGGTTGACAAAAGATTTTTCTCCCTCAAAAGGGCAAAGTGAGGCTCTACGAGCTATTGACTTCGTCGATTGAACACTTAACTAATCCATGAAGTGTAATGCACGTTACCATTTTTAGTTAAGAGTTTTCACATCGTGATTTCTCTTGTAGATTTAAATTACTACATGTTTAATAGAATTTAGTTGAATTTAAGGGAATGTGACAAAAAAAAATCTAATTCATCCCATTAGATTCACACTACAAAAAAAAAAAAAAAAAAAAAAAAGAGATATTTCACATATAACAATCTCAACTGTAATTCAGAAGGATTGCAATGGGGTACCCATAATTTTACATTCATTGGGGAAAATACACCACAGAGGCTATGGTGATGGTAAAATCTTTACATTGACAACTTCATTCTGTGCATCCAAAACTGTTGCTGTGGTAGTCTGTGGTCTTTTCAACTCTGATTTGCACCATTCCTTCTTCAACGCAAAAATATTAAGCCAAAACAATGATGTGAATCTGTATGTACAGTAGCAAAAAATCTAATAATAGTAGTTGTTGTCCTGGTTGTTTATAGCATCTTTACAAAGCACTGAACGTGCTTCCATTATAGATCTTGGTGGCTCCAAGTCTTTCTCTTGTAGCGCATTTCCAAGCAATTGCTGCATCTGTGATGCAAAAATGTCATCCAAGATCTGCAAGTTCAATAGCAGTGATGAACAAGGATGCTAAGAATTCTCAATAACTGGTATATATGGCTAGTGAAATGCTCAATGGTGAAATTAACTTGTAGCAGCAACTCCATGAAAGTAAAAGAGATCAAGCCTATTTATTTAATTAGGTGAAATATTCATCGAGTCCAATGATCAGTTTCAGTGCAGCACAGCTAATATAAATGGAAACCATGCAAAGAAAGTAATTTATAAAAGCAGCTTGAGCAACAGTCCTAGGCAAAAGCCGCTTGGCTAAAACTTTTATTTATTTATTTTCTTTTCTGCATTTACTTGGAAGTTGGATCCCATCTTATAACATAAAAGCACCAGCGTTTCATTTCAACCTTGTGAAAGTTCGAAGTTTCAATGAAATAATTGAGCTGCACATAGGAGTCCATTTGCTCAGTAAGAAATTCAATAGTTCTAGACCAAACACAAAGTTAAAATTTTCACTGCATGAAGCTAAAAGGGGTAACCTAGCGCACGAAGCATCTCACACTTTCACTGCATGATGCTAACTTTGAAAAATAGCGAGATGAAATACAGCTTATAACAAAGCAATTTGTAAGTCCAGTGGCTATAGTATGACTTACAGAAACAGCAATTCGTGAGCCTTTATACCAGGAATTATTCTCTCCCCTATTTTGCAGAAAGCGTAGTATCTCCTGGGCAAAATAATGATGGTAACAACAGTAACAATAAGTTCAAAGGATTTTTAATCATGCAAAAAAAATGTTCATAATCCTAGGTACAGCATGTGATCCAAAAGTAACTACCTGTCCCATGCGATCCCAAAAACCTCGGCAAATGGCTATGAACACATGAGGTTCAACAACAGATTGTAAATGATCTATTGTCTTTATAAGAAGATCTTGCAAAGGCTGCATTCTGTTCCTTAGATCTGACTCCACCAAAGTTTCCTTCGAATCTCGGATTATGCTCTTCAGTTTTGTTGCACTCTGCATCTTTGTCTGTATAAAATTATGAAACAGAAACATTACTGAATCTTAATGAACACTATATCAAGCACGCAATTAGACGTGCAAAAAGCAGCACCACAAATTTTAAAAAATGCATCTTCAAAATCCTATTGATTATTTCAAAAAAATAGAAAACATTTGTACTCAACATGGAAAGAAAGTTTCTCTTGAGACTTTACCTAAACAAATATAGTCTCAAATGTCTAAACTGCTTTTTTTTGAAAAAAAAAAAAAATACTATCCCTACCATAATCAGCTTCGAAAAGGAACCAACCAACATGAAATAACAATGGCTGCTTGCCAGAACATGCCAAGATGTAAAAACCGTCACTGCAAAGAGTTTCCATTGTCTAAAGGGCCCTTCATGACCAAAATCATTATGGCATTTGCTAGATCTAATTTGATGCTGTTGATATCATGGTATTTATAAGTGATAATGAGGTCTATAAATTGAATGGTTAATGTGGTGTAATAAATTATGTTTCTTGGTCCAGCTCATTAACTTGCCAAAATTGCAGACAAGCTACTATAGGATAACCATGCTAAAAAGCTGTCAAGGGAAAATATTATCAATTAAGTGTATTATTTCACTAACTGGATTCTCCAAAATCTGGCAATTCGATCATATTGCTCTTTAGACCTTCAGATATTTTTCTCGACTGATGCAAAATAATATATAATTTAGTCATGTATACCAATAATTGAATTTTCACTGTGCATATTTTTACAATTCATAAATTGAGTTCCATCAACATATAATTTTAAGCAAACTGGTTTTAAAGTAAAAGAATACCCACATTGTCTACAAGTTTTTCCAAAATTGCTTGAAGGTAACTTCTGAATTTTGATCTGAGCAACAATGTAATTTCACTAAGACATTCTCCTGTGACTGTATCTATGCCATTAAGCATGCAAGAACTCCATGATTTGATTTGGTTTTCTATCTTGGGCCGTAGGACATCCAGCATCCTTTTCATGGAATTCAGAAGAACCCCCAACTAAAGCATAATTATAGAACTTTTAATGGTTAGAACAAAAAAAAACAATGCATCTAAGACAACTTGCAATTGAGATAGATGTTCACCTCATCGGGACAAAATAAATTTCCCCTGTTCTTGGCAAACTTCTGAACATATGTGAGGCCAAAGATCTTTGCTGCATGATGATCCTTCAATAGTGATAAGAAGTCAGCATGCTGCTGATCCAAAATTTCAATAATTGGCTCCTCAACATCTGCATTATCCTTTTGGACACAAATGTTATTCTATCAGTAATTAAAAATCAAGCTAAATAATATATTAATAAAAATATTATTAGATCAAGGAAAAGAGAAACATACATTCTCCAAGATGACAATATACTCTGGCCAACGAGAAATTATTACTTCATATTCATTCAGTGTGTCCTTCAGTTGCGCATACATCTCATCAACGAAAGGAGTTGTTGAATGTTGTGTTTTGACACCAGACCACTTTACCTGAAAGTAATCAATTTGTAATGAAATTGTGCTTATTTTTTATTGAGTAAAATTGTCCAATTAAAGAAAGAAAGAAAAGGAAATACCATTCAACTTATAAACTAGAACCTTTATGATACAATATGGCTGCACATGTACCTATATATGCATGTGCCTACGCATGAGTCCACCTAATATACCTAACCTTTGGACATGTTAAGTTAGTAATCCATTCACATTCATTCATTGGGGAAAATAAATTCCCTTGATAATTACTTTCTCATTTATTCAGGGTAAATCATTGTTCAGAAACCCTTCTCTTCTTCCTTTTTCCTTTTCTATTCTTCATTCGCTGTCGTGAATTGTTCTCCAAATCTCATCATAACAGTTATCACCATTGAAACTACCTCTGTCATGAACAGCAGTGGTGCAATGTGCATTTGAAGGATATTAAATTCTTTAACTTTCAAGAACTTGCATTTTAAGTTTTATTCAAAACAAAGGTTACAAGATCAATCACCAGCAAACTTATTACATGTTTTGGAAATCTGTCAACACAATGGGGAGACAAGATACATTTTGAAGAATTAAAAAAAAAAATTGTTAAATCATCAAAATTTGCAAAATTGTCACAAGATAATTCAAATATTGTTTTGGGTTTATCATATGAAATTTATTATTTTGATATATCTGCACATATATTTACTTGAAATGAATAGCATCTAACTTGGATCATTTGCAAATAGAGGAGGAAAGCAGACTCCTAGCCTCGAAGATTTGCAGGAAAATAAAGAATTTTGGATGCTGAAATGATAAATTAACCCTCTTACTGTTTCTATTGAGAAAAAAAAAAAGATTATTTTATGTGAAAAAAAGAATCTATTAGATTGCTAACATGCGCAAAGAGCCAAAGACTGGATGCACTATAAGATCTATATACATTTACATGCACACACAAGTTAAGTGTGCAATTTTGAATTTGTAAGCAGGAATTAAGCATTTGGATTTTTTTTTCTTTCTGCAATAAAGCAAAAAGACAAACAGACATCAATGTTCGCCAAAAACAGAACTATGATAGTAATCATTATCATGCTAACAAAAATATATCATATAGCATAATGTCTAGAAGCAGTACTGCTAATCAACTTAATACAAAATGTTGACAAAAATCACATATAAAAATTTATACCTTGTCTAGTTTGCACAACTCCAGCAAGGTAAGACGTTTGTCTTGAATCCAGAGGGTTATATATGAATGGAACAACTCTTTTGCATCAACTCCACCTTTCACAGGACTGTAAATTGTAAAATGTAACAAGATGAATGGGATTACCAGGAACAATGAACATTATAAACTTAAAACATTAACAGTAATGATATGTTAAATATATTACCTAATGTTCCAAGACGCAAGATCTTTTTGAAAATCTGCTGTTGCAATAAGCAGTTCAGCAACAGGGGGTGAAAGGCCAGGAGGAGGACATGCAACAAGAAATGTGCGCAATCTACTGGACAGGTCCACACTGTATATGGATGCGCAGAGACTTGAAAGTTCTATGAAACTGAAGAAATTTTAAAAAATATAAAGTGTTTAAAACTGGGATGGTAAATAATGAGTGATGAAAACATGTTTTAGTCAAAAAAAGAATTTGAGTTGGACTTAAATGCTGACAAAATTACTTGAGTGTACAAACATATAAAAGAAAATAAAAAATTTCTGTTTTTCATACAATGTCCAAGTGAAGAACCAACCACGAGTCAGTTGATAGCATGTTACCTTGGCAGCACATGCTGATTGTGGATCTGAATGTCGGTGCATATTTCATTTCTCATACTTAAAATAAGATATTTCATCTTTTGATAAGAAGTTGAAAGCATCATGGGATCCATCAACGTGCCCTCATTACTGCTTATAAATTCATCTGTCTCAACCACATGCCTTCTTGACCTTTTTTTGGCAGCAGCCTGAAGGGTCATTAGCATTATATGAAGTACAAGGGGCAAAGAAAATAGCAATCATAGAAAATAAAAATCATAGAAAATAAATCAATTTTTAGTACCTGAAAATATTTGCAAAACTTCAACTGTGCTTCAGAACTTAATACATCATGCAAGAGGGTGTATAGTTTGACAGCAGGTGTCAATGCAGGAGCTGCCAATCCAGTGGCAGGACCAAAAATATCCATCATACCAGATGGTGCTTCTTCATCAAGTGACTTGTAGTTTTCAAAAACTAGAACAAGAATCTGTTGAATTTGACCCTCAACCTCTCCAAGGATGCGATTCTGGATTATTAACAAATCTGACATTAATTTATTTTCTTTTGCTAAATGAGAATAGTTATCTCCCGTGAACACTGATAATTAAACAATGGAACTTCACCCTCCATGTTTCAATATCATGCTTTAATTGTAAATTCTTAACAAAGTGAAGCACACTCAATGCTAAATTTATGAAACATGGAACACCTGAACTACAAAAAAAATAATGACGGACATTAAGTTATAGAGCAAAGGATACCTATATGGGTAAACAGATTAACCAACCACCACAAAACTAAGATGGTGACAGGCTTTTAAAAAAAGGATTAATTGGACCAGTTAAACTGCAAACTGGACTATCGACTGGTTCAGTGTGCCCCCCCCAACCCCCCCAATAAATAAATAAATAAAATAGCAAAGAAATTAATTTCTAAAATTATATTGACCAAGTAAAAATGGTTGAACCAGTTGGACTGGTGAACCTGCCCGCATATTGGTTCGATAACCATTCCATATTACAAACACTGGTTTAAAATTGGATGACTAATACAAGGTTGGGTGGATGGGGTTGGGGAATTAGGTTTGAGCTGAGTGCTCTCCTTTTGTTAAAAAAAAAAAAAAAAAAAAAGGATGGAACATCTTCACTACTGTGTTTTAACAATTCCTATTCTGAATCAAAACTTTCTCATCACCTATAAAATGTGCACAAAAAGATGACATTACCGTAAAAATATGATATAGCCCCAAAGGCAAACTAAATGTGTAGTATGTGAAGAACAAGAGAAACATTTTCATACTTATAGATCATGAAACTAATAAAATCCAAAATCATACCTCTTGATGGCTCAAAACACTCTTCCTCTTACCCTTCATGATAACAGGTTCTAGCAGATCATATACCAAGTCAAGACAGTCCTTAGTGGGTGTAGCCACATCCATGATATAGGAAAGGTATCTCCAAGTACAATAAAAACCAAACAATAAATTAGTAGTTTCAAACACAGCATTTTATGGGCAAAATTGGGCATTATAAAACAACAGGTTCTGCCTTATCCCAATACCTTAATTTGGTGTATGCATCTGAAACTCCATAGTAAGATGCAAATTCAGCCACTAGCCACTTCCACGGACCATGTAGAAATAAATTTCTTTGCTGAAAATGTTGAACTTTCATTGCAACTTCCAAGACAAAGTCATACGCCACAGTTTCTGCAACGCAACCACACTGGACACAAGGAGAAACATTAACAATATAAAAAAGATTATCTTTTTCTTAATAGTGCTTCATGTGCAATGTCTACTGGATGACAAACTGCTAAGAGCAGGCTAGAAATAACCCCCTAATCATTATTATAGAATAAAATCTGAAATATACCTTGGGATGATTACTTTCATCTGGAGTAGTTGAATAGTTTATGTACAACTGTATTCTGCCAACGAGTTCATGCTCTGGTTCATGGTATATGGGCCACCACCGGAGCTTGTCACTCTGCATTGAATCATTGTTTAAAACTTCTAGTACACTATCTGACTTCTTAACACTTAGAAATGGATAAAATAGTTGTCTTACAGGGTCATCAGCAATAGCAGCCACTTGGGCAAGGACACGGCCGCAATGCCGTATTTTAGAATCTTGAACTTCAATGATCAAATCATCACTATGATTATCTGGAAAGCTGCATTGCAATAACATAATTTTCATGGGCAAAGAAACAACAAGGAGAAAAAACAACTTGAAATTGAAAAGGACACATACAACATGTGAGTTTCACCAGATCCTGGTTGCATTCGAACTGAATCCTCTTCAGAAGAACTTTTCAACCTCATCATGCACGTGTATGTCTCTGATAACGCCAGAATCATCAAATTCAGTTACATAAAGCAAAAGGGAAATGGGTCAACCACTGGTCTGAAAGAACAAAGATAACAGTAAGCCATGTTCAACGCATTAAACCCTATAATTTCAATTAAGATTAATCAATTCATTGGTCTGTTTTTTTTAAAAAAAAAAAAAACAGTGGGCCCCAATAACTGGCAGAATGAAAAGTGATCAAGAATCAAAATAAGTCAATTGCATACCAGCCAAGGTACAATAAACAACCTAGAATTGATGTTATTTATTTAAATGTGTAATGGTTTTTTCCCCATCACTCATTTCAACTCTTCATGTTGAGCTAAAGTTAATGCTTTCCATCATTTGCCAATTGAATAGTTCAACCAAAAGTTGCCACAACTAAAATGAGCATCAGTATTCAGTACTCTACAGGAGAACCTCATAACAAAAAAAAATATTTTTTTTTTCCTAAAAGTGAATAAGGTTAAGAAGAGGTTCAGAATGTCAATATTATGGACAAGGCTTGACTGGCGCTGCAGGAAAATTCAGAATCTTGTCATCTGAATTATTCTGTGCTGCATAATTCTGAGATTTCAAGCCTGTATTTTTATTTAGAACCCAGATGGGTGACTCATCAAAATTGGTTACAGGAGAAAACTATATGGCTAGTAGTAGCTCAATAAATTGAATATAAAGGTCTAAATAATGCTAAGGTTCACGTACCTTGCTCCACTTCATATGGAGAGGGGCTGTTGCGCGAAGTAGTCACTCCATGTCTCAAGAGCCTAGAGACCTGTTTGATATACTGAGTGCTTGCACGCATGTATGCCAAACTTTGTTGTGAAATAGAACCATTTGGAGGAATATGAGGAGTCACACGAACTTTCCTTACAGCTTCCCACCCAGTATGTAATGTAGAATTTAAAATTGACAACTGTTGACGAAGTGGTTCGAGTTTTAGTGTAGATGGATTTAAAGATGAAAAGCTGCAGCCTGCAGGTGGTTCTAAACCCATTTTCACTTTACGTACTGCACAAGAAGCAAAAATTCAAACAGGACAAACAGGCCTTTAAAATGCAAACTAGATACAAAAGTAATAAAAATGATTTAATAAGAAAAACATGATAGTACCTTGCACTTTCATTTTGCCAAAAGTTTTCTTAGATTTTGGGGCAGCTCCCTCACTTATCAACTCTGAAGATCGTTTTGCCAAAAGTTCTTCTTCTGATTGTAACAATACTTGCTGTAAACTATAATATTAAGAAGGAATGATAAATGATGAGAAAACAGACATTTGACATACAATGCAAATTAAAATTCAAAACAGCATCTCATGAAACAGTTTCCATGACTTCATGCTTAAATTTTTAGGAGATAAAAAAAACTTAAATTCTTTACTATTAAATAACCACAATCTGCTATGTGCAAAGCAGATCTTGAAAAGAAAGAAATGTCTTGGATTCAACGTATATGCAGTTCACAAATTTTAACAATAATAAATCATTACATGATGCAGCTTCATTAATCCCATACATAACTCCGACTTTGATGGTAAGAATATTGGCTAAAGAGTGAAGAAGCTGAGTATGTGCCAAAATATTGCACATAATATTTCAAGAGTGAAACCAGCAGAGTAAAGCCAATATACGTTCAACTATTTCCTAGCCCCATTTTCTAACCCCTAGTTCTTGTTTCTCCGATTACCTTGCACATATCTTCATATGCCAACCATACAAATAAAAGAAGAAAGGAATTCACAGCAGAGCATAAACCACCAAAATTAAAATCATTACAGAGAAAATAGATTGGGTCTAACTCAATCCCAAAAGCTAGCACAAGGGGAGGAGGTTTGCCCAAGTCTGATATTTAGCACAAATACCTTATCCCAAAACTAGGACAAGACAACCCCCTCGTGCCCAGGCATGAACATCTAAAACGTGAAATTTGCAGGCACATATATTTGCGGGTAGCGCAACATTGAAGCAAGGTAGGTTTTGATACTATGTAGAAAAAATAAACTAGACCTAACTCACACCAAAAGTTAGCTCCAGGGAGGAGGTTTGCCCCACTCTTATATTTCGCACAAATACCTTGTCCAAAACAACTATGAGACAACAATCACAAATAAAAAGAGAAAAAAAAAACTATAGGGGAAAAAAAGCACCCACCCAAATGAATTGCGCAATGATGCACATTCATCACTCAAGAAGTAGGGAGCATCTTCGGCACAACCTTTGGCCCATGAGTGAAGACATAGGCGAACACATGCATCATAGGAAATCACAGCACACCAAGGACCTTGTGCACTGAATCCAATCATACAGCAATTGATAAAATAAACTAAAGTAATGATGAAAAATAAAATCCCCGTATTAGAGAGGGGCAAAATTTATCCTGACCCATCAAAATTAAAACAAAAACCAGTATAGCCCTATCATTTATTCTGCTACATAACCTACCTTGCATGAAATGTGGGGAGGCGAGCAGGTAAAGAGCTTGTAGGTACATTAACTTCTTTGCCAGCTGCAAACCTATAATGCACAAGAGACAATTGTAAGTTCTTGTCAGGAAATGAGTATTCAGTACATGTAGAAATCAAAACGTCCAGACAAACCTTGTAGATGGGTCAGGAATACCATTGCCAGTTCCATTCAGTACAGTGTTGCTAGAATAAACAAAGTTTGCTGATTTTGGTTTATCTATGGCTACATGACTATTCAAATTTGCAATATGAGGTATACCATTAGCGCTAAAAGCTGAAATTTTCTCAAACCTTTGTTCCATGTTTACAGTAGAACTGATAGGAGGTGCACTGGGCATTTCTTTATAAAGAAGTTTTTTGTCCATTTCTGATTCACGAAAATCCTGCAGAGCATTCATCCAACTTAGAACAGCTTGATGGCATAGTACACAAATTATCAATTGACTATTGGTTCAAGCAGAACATAATAAGATGGTCATAATCTTGTTCACATGTCCAGAAGAATTGGTGATTGAAACTTAGAAGTAAGATACCATTTCACAATCTGCCTAAAATATTTATAGGGTCTATACCCAAAATATTTGCCAATTGCAATCATTGCATTTCTTTAGAAATAACCAAAAATTGACAGATAATTCAGTAATGGGTTGCAATCAAGCCAATCCATAGAGACTGGGTTAAATAAATGTAAATTCAATTCAAAGATGGAAAAGAAATTAAAAAAAAAAAGTAAATAAATAATTGCACACATGTTAGTAATTTTTGTGGACTGCCATCAGCAGGTTAAACCTCCCATAGATATGTTTCTGTGATGGGAATATAGTAAGTTAATTTTACATATTATTAGATGGGTTCCTATGACCCAGCAACAATTACTACTCATTTTCTAAGAAATGGTGATAAGCACAACTTCAAGAATAATTTTGGATTCTATGATTATCAACCTAAATTTTTTATTTAATTATTTAATGACTTATTTAATATTATTTGGTAACTATGGGCATTAAGAAGTCCACTAAATTTAACAATTCCATCCATACAAAGGGGATGCAAGCTAACCAACTTCTTTAGGCTAATACCACTACTGGCCATCACGAAGGTTTCTAAGGTTGCAAGTTTGAAACCACCTGAAGGTTATGTTACCACCTCACCTCATGTCTATACTAAATTCAAGGTGTTTGATAGGTGTAAAATTTTCTATTTTGTTTTCATATTAAATAAACTATAATGATAAGACATGCTCACTTCTAAAAATTAAGAAGATTTGGAAAGTGTGTAAAATCTTATATGTTTCACGAAGACTGATTCTTAATGAGGAAAGTAAAAGTTACAAGTAATTCCAGCTCAATTGTGCCGGTTTTCTAGTTTTTGCATAACAAAGTCAAGGGCCATCGCTCTAATTTATTTATATGTATGCTTTCAAGCACAAAATCATGAATAAGCTTGGGATCACACACTATGCATAAGCACAAACTCACATAGCAATCCATACAGTATAAAAAAAAATCTAAAATCAATCACCATCCATAAGCAGAAAATGAAGGATTCCGTATTGGCTCACCTCTCGAACCCATCTATCAGTGAACATTGTCCTTCTTCTTTCACCTAAACAAACAAGTGACACAGAAAGTTCAATGCAAAGACTCAAAGTACTACATTTCAACAAAACAAAACACTCCTTTTGATTGGTTTATCCTGGATATGAATTTTCCCACTATTTTCTTTAACTTTCCTAATAACCAAACTAAAGATAAAGGAAAACCCTTTTAAACACAAAATCAAAACTTAACCTAATCAACAATGTGTAGAGAGAAAATTCCAAAGACCCCACGGTCAAAACCGCAATTCTACGACTTGTTTTAATTGATCATCGCCATAAAAGTAAGAAAGTAAGATCTAACCCTTCAGTTCCAATTTAATAGACACACAAAAAGGAGAAAATCTGAATCGAAATGAAGGCACCCAAAAGAGAATATCAATAAGATCGTGAATGCATCACATCAATCACTTACCATATAATGTGCACACAAAAGTACGTACACTGAAATGGAAACTTATTTATTGTAGTCAAATAGAGATAGAGAATAGTTACTTACTTACAGTGAGAGAACGAGAGATACAACTGACGAAGAATAAGAAGAAGAAGGAGAAGAGACTGCAAGTTTAATGGGTTTTTGCTGCTGTGACTCTGAGTCTCTGTCTCTGATTGAAGTCTCTTTTCTTTCCCTTTTTCCACTGTTCCATGTTCCCTCTGCTTTTATAATATTTTAAATTTTCTTTTTTTCCATTCAGAATTTTAATATTTTTGGTAAAAAAATAAGAATTATTAATTACTTAATTATACAAATTAATTCTCAAAAATATTCTAATCTGAGACGCAGGATGAGATATTCCTCTTGGCAGTGGGTTTAACGGAGGAGACGTGTGATTAACGTGTAAAGCTGACGTGGCAAATAGAAACGCGCCTTTTATAACGGTCGCATGTTGTCGCTGTTTCTGATTGAAGCTGTGTTTGGTCGGTTGGACATGCGAATGCAATGTCTGCTTTATACTAATAAAAAAAATAAAAATTGCACTAATTAAAAATATAAATTTGATTAATTGATTATATTATTTAGTTAAAATTAATAAAAATACTCAAATTGTTTGTGAGACTAAAATATTAGTAAACAGTAATATCAAGTACACTCTTAGCATTGATTCTACAAAAATTTACATCGCATAATGAGAGTGTGCATGTCAAGTGTGATTTAATCCTGTTTCTGACTTGTTATTTGTCAAAAAAAAAAAGAAAGAAAACTCCGAGAAATACGCTTTGCAGCCCACTAACTGTGTGCGGGGCTGTATCCAAAATTGGAAAGTTGGAATAAAATAATGAATTAAAAAGCAGACCTTTTTTGACGGAAGCTTAGACAGTAAGAAAGGGAGAGGCTTTGCTTACCAATTTCTCTAATTTGGAATCACTCTTTGCTTTGCTACTCCCAAACAAATCCTTGTCATCCGTCCTACAGAAAAATCAAAAAATATTACAAATTTCAACCCACCGAACTTCTGGAAAGTCCAAATGTATATTTCTGCAGAGAGATTTTAGACTGTGTTTGAAATAATTAAAATTGAAATCATGAGAAATTAGAATTCACAACTTGCCCCAGCGTCGAAATAATTAAATTTTCATATTATATATATTTATATTTTTGTACTCAACTTTTGAAGAAATTAATTTTTTTACTCCATTAATTTTAATCATTCTATTACTTAAATACATATTAACATATTGAAAAGTACTTTTTTATATTTTTTTTATTAATTATCCATATCCTATTTTTATGATGTTTTATTTATATATATTAAATAAAATAATATATAAGAACAACGATTGTGTGAGATGCACAAGGAAAATTGATTAATTTTAATTTGCTACGATTTTTTAAACAAAATATAGACTAAATGTCAATTAGCCGATTTAAAAATTTTTGCAATTATATAGTTCATAACATTTTAATTTATTAAATCACAATTATGTTTAGTTGATATTATTTAAAAATTCCAACGGACGTAGAAACAAAGCATGGGACTAAAATGCCCAACAGTCACCAATATAAGTTACCCTCGAACAAATGCAAAACTTCACCCTTTTCTTTTCCTTGTAATATTTTTCAGCATAGCCCACAACACACACCTCGTAACATGGCGAGAATTGAGAGCCAAAAAGTCAAAAAAGCACAACCACTGATGGCAACCATTGATTGCAATTACTATTGCAAATGTAGCATGACTTGAAAAATAATAAGTATGATAATGAACGAAGTATATTGACCAGCCAGAACATAACAAATATAATGACATTTTATAACTATATTAATTTCAATGATCAAAAACATGCGTTGCTCTATTTATTGATATTAAAAATCTAGAAACCTAATTATTGACAAGAAAGCTTATCTAACTCATTCAACTATTACAATACCAGAACAAATAAAAATTATGCCAAAAAATATATATATATATCCTGCACATCAATTGTCGCTGGATCCAAGGACCTGTTGCTTAAGCTCTTCAACTTTAACAGCCAACTCATCCCTACTTTTCTGCAGAACACGTTACCGATGAAAAATCAGTATTCGCTTCTAGTGTTACGTTTTGTCAAATCCAATTAGCAACAGATGACTCACCTTAAATAGAAAATAGCGGGTAGTGAACCAGATGGTGTAACCAAGACCCACAACTTCCATCAATTTAGGAAACTGAATTTGTAGGAAACAAAATTCATGTTTAAACAAAATGATTATACAAGATGTTCCACAATTATGATCAAATCCTTGGTCACACATAAAAAGTATACATACCAATGGGATAGAATCAATAGCACCAACAACGGCTGATGCTAACCACAGGGCAACCAGGGCACCACCACCATACAACAGAATAGAATAAGTATATTCAGAGTCAAACTGCAAATTTTTAAAACACATCATCAACATCATAAAAGTGACAATTTTAGAAGTTTGCTGTGTGTGGAAAAAGAAATAATGGTTTTCAATGTGAAATAACTACAACTAGAGTCAAATGAGAAGAAATTTGAATCACTCAAACTCAAACATCTGATGACTCTTAATTGCCTATGCAGTTGCAAGCCTTCTCCATTCATGAAGACTCAGACAAATACCCTTAATATTATCGGGAATGGAGTTAATAAAAGCCTGACACAGTTCATTCTGATAATTATTATCTTAAATTGATACATGTTTATTTGGTTTATTACCAAACACCCTTGAAGACCTCCCTAAGGGCTCTGAATTGAAGTGCGCTTCACATCTCAAAGCAGCACTAAGAGAACATTAGAACTATATAAAAAGACATTTTTCCTACACATAAATAAGGAGAGGAGGAAAAATGATTTAATGAAGGAATTGAAAAGCGAGAACTTACTTTAAAAAAAATTTAAACATGAACTATGAGTTGCTCAGGTAACCGCTCAGGATGAAATTTCATCAAGCAATTAAACATTAACTTTCACAAGATTCTGGTACACTCATCACAGCAACTATTTTGTATTCAGATGTCTTGTATCTGTAAATATTGACTATACAAAACGTTAATAACTCTTTTTTTTTTTTTTTTTTTTGGGGTGGGAGTGAGGCCGGCTAAAAAGGAGTGGGAAAAACAAAGGGCAAAGAGAAGTAGATGGTAAAAGGACCCAACCGGGAAAAAAAAAAAGGAGTAAAACATCAAAGAGAACTCAGAACAACTACAATCAAATTATCTAACCAAGTAGTGCTCAGGTAACCGCTCAGGATTGAATTTCATCAAGCAATTACAGTATACACTTTCATGAGTTTTTTTATTACTCATTATTGCAACCACTTTGCATTAAATACTCATGCACATTCAAAAAATATCAAAATCTTAATAGCTTATTTTAAAAAAGGGAAGATGGATACGCAGAAAAAAAAAAAAAAAGGGTAAAAGATGATGAGGAAAACGTCAAAAAGGACTCAGATTAATGATGCATCGACAAGGCCAGTCAGCCATTCTGACGAGCGAACCTTATAATCATTCATCTTCATTGTCCTCTATAATTAGAAGATACAGATGAGCATGTGTGCACAGTGCACATGTCTACATGCACATGCACATCCTCAAGTGAGAAAGAGGGTGAGAGCAATTTTCAATCACTTGGGATGAATATTATCATAAGGCATATGAGTACAATTCCCCAATCTTAAATTACTATGAATTCTGTGACAAAATGACAATAATTACTTCTGATAGAAAAAGAAAGAGAATCATGAAGCATAATTTACAGACCAAAACTTTTTTTCATTTGTATAAATAGGCCAAAGAAAATGGAGGACCACCAAAAACAGAAAAAAAAAGGGCAAAGCATAGGAAGAGGACTAAAAGAACAAAAATGACAAGTTGATCAAGTAACAAGTAAGATAGAGAAGATTGTCTGTATTTTACCAAGAATTTTAAAGACTCCAAACCATTTCAACAATCATTACAGCATCCAATATACAATTGAATGAAAGGAATAGATGAAAGGTTAAATTTAAAATAAAGGAATGCATAATGCTCCAAAAACTAGTTCACACTGAAATGAATAGTAATCACATACAACAAAAACTATATGTCGTTTCCATGGTTCTGCCATTCTCTATTGATTAATTCTTAATTGAAAAAAAAAATGCAAGAATTTCAAATGATAAAAATTTCTGGTTCCAAAAAATAATTAAACAGAATATGGAATTTTGATTAAAAAAAATATCAAAGGAGCCACTAAAATAAAAATATTTTAGTAAAACATACAATGTTGCTCAGGTAACCGCTCAGGATCGACTTGAATGTCGAAGTTTCATCAAGCATTCAATGGATGCTTTCTACTTATTTATGACATCATCCTAGCAACCAACTTTTCAATTCCATCCACTCACTATTTCATGGGAGAAAAAAAATGACTTCAACTTGTATCAACAAATGAGAGTATGAGGTAAAAAAAAGGGGAAACATCAAATAGTATATACCAAAGAGAAGTAGAAACAACTGAAAGAAGGAAATGCCAAATAAGTGAACTCACATGCTCCCGGTTATCAGCCCTGAGCTCCAACCCGCTTTTCTTGCCAGAAAAGCAAATATAAGCAAACAGAATGCAGACTATAGGAGGTCAAAAATATGTTAAATGAAAAAACAGAGGCCTAAAAAATTTAATGCATAGCTCATAATCACCATAGATAGCACTAAGATTGTGTTGCATAGTTCATAATCACCATATAGCTGTAAGATTGTGTTGATCTCCCAATAACCAAAAACACATAACAAGCACACCATAAAAATTTGCTCATGGTTGACGAATTCAGTACTTTCATTTTTGACATCAAAATGGAGTTTATTAGATTAGGACAGCGATTCCAAGTACAACAGGAAACATTAAAAGAATTGACGTCTCTAATTACCATAAAATGAAAAGTCTATGACTCCAAACAAACCTTAATATCCAGGTTATCCAAAAACCCGTTCACTTGTTCATCAACAGGAGAATCATCCAGAGGCGCTCCAGTTGCCCTGCTCTCATTGTACACTCTCTTTTCAATTGAAGGATCAACTTCTACTACCACTGCACTGTCTCGTTCTTCGGTAGCATATAGACTTGCTCCGGTCGAAGATTCCTCAGGTGCTGTTGCTCGTGGTACAGAAAGAAATCCTGAGAAAGTAGACGCAAATGCTTTAGACACAAATATCAAATTTCTCTACCTAGCAACTTGTTATTTCTATGCAATTGCCTCCAACAAAAAAGGAAAAAAAAATGAGAAATTGCATCCAAATATTCAACTAGAAACCAAATAAAGCTAAGCAAATCTAGATAAAGGTCTGCAACTGCAGGGATTTTTTTTAATAAAAAAGCTACAAGCATTAATAATCAAAAAATGAAGAGTAAAAGCACAAAACAGAAGTTTAAATACAGAAAATTTCCACGCAAATGTGGAAAAATGACAAAGGAAACCTAGGGTTCGGTTTCGTACGGGAGTGGAGGCTGCAGAGGAGGCCGGAGCGAGGGATTTGGGCTTGCTGGAGAGTGAAGGCGGTTTTGGAGCGGAGGAGAATGGTCTTTGAGGTGAAAATTTTGGGAAGATTAGAAAAGGATTGAGTAGTACACAGCTCCATTTGAGGAGGCTGAAATAGAAAAGTGCTTCAGGCAGTTGTTGCTGGAGCGGAGAGTGTTGCAGGGCTTAAATGCAATGCCCCGATTAGAAATGGATTGCGCCGCTAGGGCTTTCTATCGTTCCCCACTTTACTAGGCTAGGATTCGGATTGAATTTACACTTCTAACCCTTATTACTTTTGTTTTTTCATACTACTCCCTTCATCTCAAATCTATTAGTATTATTATAAATCGCTCTTTAAGTCTTGTAATGTAGATTTGATAATTAAAAAGAATTATTATATTTTATTTAATAGTTATTAATTTAATAGTATAATAAATAATAATTATTATAAAGTAAGACTTATATTTAAAATGAATTTTTTAAAAGTCTCAAGAAAAACTCATTTCACCTTGCTTTTCACAAGAAAATTACCATTCCGACCCTAAACTCCCTTGTACAAGAGAATCGATTTCCAGCCTAATCCACTCCGTTAACATTTCTATTGCAATCTTTGTAGCAATTTAACATTGCCTTTAGAGTGAAGGAAGAAAAATAATGAAAAAAAATAAAAAATATGGGAATAATGAGAGGAAAGTATATTTTCTCTTTTATATTTAGATAGAGAAATAAAAATGTTAAAGAAAAAATTACTTTATAAATAATAAAATTATAATTTTATTTATAAATTAAAAAATAAAAATTTATAAAATATAAGAATATACTTGTAATTTTTTATATTTTCCTTCTACTTTCTTTCTCTTTCAGAGAGAAGGTTAAAGTGAATAAAAAAATTTTATTTTTATTTTTCTCTCAAATGATAAAAAATAAAATTATTTTCCTCTAAACTTTTCTTTTCTCTCTTATTTTCCCTCCATCCAAAGGCTAGTTCTGTTAAGTTGCGCTAGTGACGGAGTTAAGGGATTAAGGGCGTTTTGGCTGTGAAAACAAATCCTATCTTCATCATTAAATATTGAGGTCACCTACTTTGCCGCGCAAAAGAGCAAAAGGGTTCTCGTGCCTATGACAAGTTAATGGAAGAACACGAGAGGGGAGAAAACATTATTAGGGTTCTAGGATTTTGTTTGGGGACAAAGATATAAAATTATCTTTCTCTTAGTTGCTTAGGATTTTTTTTTGTTTTTGTATTGGGCTTTTTTTCACTGGTTATGGGCTTTAGATCCTTCTTTGTTGTTTAGAAGCCCATCTTTGAAATGGTTTGATTTCCAATGAATGTCCCATCTACCTTTCGGAAGAAAAAAAAAAAAAAAAAAGTAGAGAATTGGTTAGAATTAAAAAAAAAAAAAATCCATAGACATGTCTCGCTGTGAAATTGGATTTACATGCTAGTACATGGCACTCACCAGGAAACATGTGAGATCTACTCGGCCATTTTTCAGCAACTCGTAGGAAAAATCCCATGTAAAAAATTCTTATTCAAAATATAAATATGTATAATCTATGTAAAGTGGCAATGTGAATTGATGAATTATTTTCATGTTATTAAGGGTCAACACTAACACAACATGTAAATCGGACAGTGTTAATTAATACAAAACAATCCATTTAACAAGATTTTATATAAATTAATTTATTTAATATGATGTAATTTGATTTATTTAATATGATTTAATACAATTTAATATGATTTATTGGACATATTTTAACACAAAATTTACATATTAATTTTAATTGTTACATAAATTTAATAATATATAAAAAAAATGAAATCTAACATTAAATAAATAAGCAATTATCTAATAATTAACTAATTAATATTTTAACAAAAAAATTAAAAAAAATAAATACTTGTAAAACAATATAATATTTAACTTGTTATACAAATCCATAAATTAAATAAATTTTAATTAAAAAAAAATAAAAAACAACTATAATAAAGCTTTAATATAAGGAATAATTATATTGATATACACTAATTTATCATCTAAAAATGTAATTTGTGAGATTACCGATTCAAAAACAAGTTTAGCAAGTTAACAGGTCAAAAACATACATGAATTACAAAAAGTGTCAAATCGGATTACTGGGTCAACCCACAACACAACACAATTATTAACTTGTCGTAAACAGATCAGCGCGAGTATGACTTGAACATGAATAAGCCTTACCCTAACTCTCTATAAATTGATCCCGCCACATATCTTGTATTTTCAACTCATGAACAACAATCGAGACAGGTCATAGACGGCTTCCAGTAGAACCAACAATAGAAGAAAGTAGAACCCACTACATAATATATAAGCACAATTTCAAATATTCAACTCAAGGAGCACTGATCAATCACTCACCTGGGAATTGAAATTCATTTCCTAAAGTTGTTTACAACCAAAAGTTGTAGCTACATTACATCTTCGGAAAAAGTCAGGAAGCTAAAACCAGAGCATATTTTACACAGCTTTGTTATACTTAGACCAAAGTTCATGACATTCTAGCCCACCCCCTTGGAAGAGCCAAAACAATCCCATCCAATTATGCCTCATCTATCTGCTCCTGCATAAATCCAACCATACTGCTTTAGTTATTTCCATATTAAAAGGGATAGAAAAATGCAAAAGAACACAAAACTGACTTAATATCTACAGTGCTCCCCTAAACAGATATAGGTACGCATGAAACAGGCAGGCATGGGCACCATAAGTATGGTCGCTTTTTATAAATTGTAACTGTTCATCAAAATCACATTTACGATAGAAAGATGGGGTCCTTCGTATGTTTGGGTGATGCTACGTTCATTTCTTTTTGTATTTCTTTGTTTCAACAAAGAATCTGATGTAGTTTTTGCTTTACTTTATTATAAACAAAAGTGTTTAAAAATAAAAACCTATAAATTTAGTTGCACTAACCTGCATATCTAAAGTCCACATTGATTTCTTTTTGTATTTCTTTGTTTCAACAAAGAATCTGATGTAGTTTTTGCTTGACTTTGCTATAAACAAAAATGTTTACCAAATGAAAACCTATTAATTTAGTTGCACTAACCTGCATATCTGAAGTCCAGAGAGTAAGGTTATCCCTGAGCAGTTGCATGATGAGAGTACTATCCTTGTAGGACTCCTCACCCAATGTGTCCAGCTCCGCAATGGCTTCCTCAAAGGCCTGAAAATTGAAGGTAATCATATATAAGATTTCACATGCACCAAATTGATAGAACAAATAAACAAAACATAAGATCCACAACCAAAACATATATTAGCGCAAAAAAAAGTATGCATTAGTAACAACTGCTTCATGCTAACATGTAAATTAACATCAGTTATTCAGTTAGAATCTAGACAAAAACAAACAAGCTCAAATATAGACATGCTAGCATAGACAGATGTGCATGTTTATTTACAGGTGTCCCTTCTGAGCTCACACATTTTCCATCGATTCTGGTTCTGGATTCTGCTACACATCAGTAACAACCATGTGCTCCTTCTAGCTTCTGTAGATGGCTAGCAGAAGTCTCTCATAGCAACTAAAAGCTAGCTGCTAACAAAATTGAATTTAGAAAATGAAACCATGAAAAATACATGCTTTTATATGCTATTAATTTATCCTTGACACACCCTACCAGACACATAGGATAAGGAACTTTAAGGCTAGGTTTTCCACGGACTTGGGCAATTCAAAGAGCAATCTCTCGTTTGAAGACATTCAGTGATCTTGTAGAATTATTTTCTCTAGCCTTAACCCAGTTTCTTGCCAACTTTAGGTCTACAACACTATATCCACATCACTGAACAGAACATCAGAGGGCGAAGCATTTTGATTTCTATTTCCAAAAAATCTATTACGTTCCCTTCCATGTCTTGAAAACTCAAATTCAAGACCATATTAACAGGAAGGTTAAGCATCTAAAACCTATGACCTAAGGAAATTAGATAAGGAGATATCACCAATCAAAATTAGATGAGATATACAAACAATTACCATCCTGTAAACCATACTCTATTTCTTACCTCCATGATCAAATTTATTAACCACTCAGTCAAAAATGGTACAAATATGAGTCTTTCTCGGTTTCTCCAAAATTTTGTACTTTTGTGGATTGAACAAGTTCTTTGGTCCTATGAACGTGAATTAATTCAAATCAAGAACTACAGCCCCATTCCAATGACTTCTATATTTGCATTGCTGCACCAAATTTAACTAACTGAACTTTCTCATCTGATATACCCTGTCCACAGTGCATCCCACAGCACATAGCAAAAATAGGATGGACCATATGCAAAAACTATTTTGGTTCACAAATTTTAACAAAATGAAACAGAAACTTGCCATGAAAAGACAAAATAATAAAAAATGTTGATGCAGATTTGCTAAATATAATGCACAAACAAGTAATAGGACAAGACTATGATTATATTGATATATTGTATTCCATTTAATATACTATTTACATTGAGCAATAAAGGAAAGGTGATTCTACTAGGGGTGAGCATTCGGTTCAAACCAAACAAAACCAAATTAAATCATGAAAACTGAATTATAAATTTTAGAAATCAAACCGAATCGAAATTGATAAAATCGAATCAAACCAAATCGCTCTATTTTGATTCGATTTGATTCAAACCAATCGATTTTGATTTTTGATTATTTTTTAACTTAGACTTGATTTTCAAGTTATTTGTTGATTTGAACCTAATATCTATTAATCAATGAAATTAAATAATTTATATATATATATAATTACATATAATTCATAAATTTGCATAAAAATAAATCAAATAAAAAATCAATAAAATTATTCAGTTCGATTCGGTTTAACCAATTTTTTTCTCATTAAAACCAAACTGAAATAACCAAAATTTTTATAATACAAAACCCAACCGAACCGAATTATTTTAAAACCGAACCGAATTATTTTAAAACCGAAATGAATCACTAAATTAAGGTGTTTCCCTTTGATTTATTCAATTTGAACTGAATAATGCTCAAACCTAAAGTTATGGAACCTAACTAACCAGCTATTATCCACCTAAAGTTATGCTTTAACATCAGAGGAAACAAGAAATATTATTTGCTAAATTCTAGCAGTAATAGGGATGGAGAGAACCTGTTTCGCCATGCTACAAGCTTTCTCCGATGAATTGAGAATCTCATAGTAAAACACTGAGAAGTTGAGTGCCAACCCCAACCTTATAGGGTGCGTTGGTGCAAGATCAGCAAGAGCTATATCCTTCAGACCCAAAAAGAACGGAAGCAAACAAGTGAGAGAAGCTATTGATAAAACCCAAATTTGACTACTCGAAGCCATATGAGATCCAAATAAACGCAAATTAATAAAATATCGCCATTCGAAACTTCAAATGAAACAATTCCTCAAATCACAGAAATCCACAGCATAATCAATACCTGAGCAGCCTTGTAAGCAAGCATAGTATCCTCAGCAGCAGCTTTCCTCTCATCCCCAACTTTAAACTCCGCCAAGTACCTATGATAATCTCCTTTCATCTTATAATAAAACACCTTCGATTCAACGGCTACCGCCGATGGAATCAAATTGGATTCCAGAATCCTCAAAATCCCAGAACAAACAGCCGATAACTCAGTCTCAACTTTCGATCTGTAGGCCTCCACGAGTGCCACGTGCTCCTCGTTCTTGCGGCTTTCCTCCTTCTGCTCGATCGAGGACACGATCCTCCAAGCGGCACGAAGGGAGCCGATGACGTTCTTGTAGGCCACGGAGAGCAGGTTCCTTTCCTCCACGGTAAGCTCAGGCCAGGAGTTGAAGACGTGACAAGCTTCTCCATGAACTGCACCATCTCCTCGTAGCGCTCAGCTTGCTCAGCGAGCTTCGCCATGTACACGCACTGCTCTCTGGTCAGGTTTTCCGGCATCACAATCGCCATTGAAGAATTAGAGAGAAAAGTGTGCTTGTTTTTGAATTTTCAGAATTTCAAAGGAGCAGAAGGGACATGGTTGGCTTAATGGAGAGAATAAGAGAGAGTAGAGTAGTTGCTTGCAAGCTGTAACAGCCAAGTACTCGCTCACACTAGGGGAAGCATGCCACTAACGGTGTCGTTTTACCTAAGTGAATGCGAGAGTGTTTATGTAACGAGATTGAGCGCGTGAGAGAGAGGAAGTGGAGTGTGATTAGTTGAGAGCTGAGTGAGATAGATTACAGTAAGATTCATTCCATCTCCTGTCACTGACACGACCGCTGACACCGGTCCGGGCAGCTTCAGAGTCAAATTTCGGCAAATTGGAAGTTTCTTAAAGCCCATAAGGAAATATGCCGAATTTTTTAATTAGATTTGATAAATAAATATTTCTGATTTTTTTTTTTGAAATTTGACTATATATTAATAATAATAAAAAGTTTTTAAATTTTGTTTTACTGTATTAGCATATTTTACCATTAATATTTTGATTCTCTTTATATAAAAAATTTGTTTGTAAAATGTAATTATAAAAAGATTTTAAATTAAATTATGTTATTTATTTCTTACATTATTATACCTAAAAAATTTTTTAAAAAATAAAAGAAATAAAAAAACATACACCAAAAAAATTTTTAGTTAAATAATGTTATTTATTTTTTTTATATTATTATTAATATCGTTAATATAAAATTTTATGCAATTTTTTTAAATACTATAATTTTAATATTTCATTATCTTTTTATCTTCTTAATATAAATATATCTTTTTCTTTAACTTTAATAAAAAAAAAATAGATAAATAAAAATAATACAAATTTGTTATTAAAAAAAAAACTCTATCAAATTTGTTGGTCTTGTGGTTTTTTTTCTATATTAGCTTAATTGTAATTTTTTAAAATTAATTTTTTTTATATCATAGATAAAGATATAAAAAAAAATCACTTATTTTCAAATTATAAATTTCGAATTACTTGCCCAATTAAAATAGGAAGTATTAGCTTCAATGTTTAAATAAAATCATAGCAGAAAATTTCTATTATAAATATAAATTATTAAAATTTAAGTGTGTTAAATTTTGAGAGAAAACTATATAAATAACGTATTAATTCATTTTAATTTAAACTTATATAAGCCATTGATCTACTTTACATTACAAAATAACTGATTAATTTAATATTACAATTCAATTATTTATAAATTATCTTTTTTTATATATTTTTTAATGAGAGATTCCCAATACTTTTCCTTCAATATAACCACATAGTTATTACTTCACAATTATTTAGTATTTTAATTTAATACCCATTCAATTATATTGTAATAATCTGAATTTTCAAATATAAATTTTATAGTATTTAAATATTATTTTGTTATTGTAATATATTTTATGAGATTATTATGAAGTTTTAGATTTAATCTTTTGAATTATTGAATTTAGACTATAGTAATATGTTTTGACATTTTTAAATTTAGTATCATTACTATTATTATTATTAATAATATTATTATGTTTAATTAGTTTATTAAGAAAGGGTTTACTTTAAATATTGACAATAATTAAATATTATTTTAAATTAAAATTTAATAAAGATATCTTAATAAAATATTATATATTTAAAAGTTAAAATTATTATATTATATTATATATATATATATATATATATAAAAAGTTGATTGAAGTGACATTTCTGGACAGCATATTTTAGTGCAACAATTAAAAAAAAAATTCAAAACGGTAGGACCCATCTTCTTCCTCTCTCTATCTCACTTCTCCCTCTCTCTCTCTCTCTCTCTCTCTCTTTCTTTTTGCTTTAGCCAACCACTGTCACCGTGGGCGAGCCACCCAGACCAAATCCACAGTGACCTATGATCTTCCAAAAGCGGTGGCCAAGACCACTAGAAGCGGCAGCAAAAAGGGATGAGAGAGAAAGACACGCACGTAGGTAGAAACTTTTCGATGCAATTTCAGCTTCATTTAACGCCAGATCAAGGTAATTCAGGTGGCTTTAGAAAAGTTTATTCCAAGAGTTTTCTTTTGATATCAATTTTATAACATTTAATGGTGGGATGAGTGAGATATAGAGGAGAAAAATTTTAGGTTTTTCAAGTTTTCCTAACAGATGTAGGATGATCCAATTGTTGGATCGATGATCCGAGGCCACTGATGGACTCAGTGCATCGAGACCTTCGAGATGGGATCAATTCCGCTCTGATCGGACACCGTTTGAAAAAGGCGATCATCGAACGGTCCAGATTGCTTGACGAGATTTTCGACTTTTTGAGATCCAAAAATTAATCTACTTATATGATAATTATTAATAATTTTTGGGCTTCATTTAGGTGTGATCAACTTGATGATAGTTCACCAGGGCCCAAAACTGAGTTGTCAGCCAGATCCGATTGGTCGACGGTCCCGAACATAGTCGATTACGATCAATTCGACATTTTTATGAAGGAGTGGAAGCGTGAATAAAGGGCATTAGAACCTTGAATTTCAAAAATTATTTCTAAGGTTACATGCACCATACCAAGTGTCTTATAATCCTAATCAATTTTCAATGTCCAATTGCATACCAAAACACATTTTATCATGCATTAAAATTTCATTTGCCATTAAAGATTATAAATTAACATTTAATTCAATTAAACCCTAAATAAAAGAGGTATTTTTAGGTATTAACCTCTTAATGCATAATTGAAGCCTCTTAGGATGTTCTTAGGACCCCAAATGTTGTCTCTCTAGTTTGTCCACCATAAGCACATACCAAAGATGCAAAGATAGCCCCTAGATTGGCTTCTCAAGCCTTGTCAACCAATTTTGAGATAGGGTTTATGCTTTGTGAAGGTTGTATGAATGTATTGGGTGTTAGAAATACTTTCTAATAATTTTAATTCAAGAGGAAATCATAGTTTTCCTTTGAATCAATTGAGAAATTGAAGAGGAGAGAGAGAGAGACAAAGTTGCCGTCCAACTTGAGAGAAAAGAGAGAGGAGTGTGTTTTTTCTTTATAACTTTTCTTTATATAATTAGGTCAAACCCTAACTTACTCTCTTGCCACATGTCATCACAAGATCTCATCTTGTTATTATTTGATTTAATCCTATGAAGCCAAGTGTCAAGCTCCATTTAAATCATGAGATGTGGTCTTCCATCATAGGAAGACAAGTGGTAATATCATATGGTACCATGTGTCACCATCTCATGGTGTCATATGTCACCATCTGAAAAGACTAATTTGCTATTACTTTTTAATTTGAGTTCTCAACCCAAAATTATAATTTCTCCTCTTTAAATCAATTTATATCAAATATAAATTAATTAATTAATTAATTTCTATTAATTAATTTATCATAATTAAATTCATATTTAATCAAATTAAATATAAATGTAATTTATACTATACATCCAATAACCTAGATTTAGTTTCAAGTCATGCTAGGGACTTTGCAATCTTATTGCAAACCAAACCTCTTTAATTAATTAATTAAACTCTTTAATTAATCAATTAAATCACATTTTAAATGGTGATTAGCTTGTGTAGATGTGTGATTTACTAGACCCATTACTTATTGGCAATGAAAAATGATATTAACTCTTAATATTATTAGAACTATTTCTTACCATAAATAATTTATCTAAATCATTTTAGACATCTCATAGACTATGGTTGACACCTAGCATAGTATGTCATGGCCACCCAATCAGTAATAAGGAATACCTTAAATGAACCTTTAATCATATGTTACCATGCATTAGAATCTCTCCATTACAAAATCTCAATTCGAGCTGGAGTCATGGTTACTGCCAAACCCTATTTGCTATGAATATTATATTCTCTTTTAATTCCAGTTATTGATTAATTAGATTTTATTGTCAGAAACTCTTTTCTGAACAAATCTGTCTGTTCTAGCCAGAACTTGAAATATCAAGAATAATTAAATTAACATAGGATTTTATCCCTATTTACTTAGGGTAACGGATTTCATCTTGATTAATACCTATCTCCATATATAATTAGTAGGAGCCAACACATGCCTGTATACCTATACACAGTACAAGTATGTAATAACCCGAGTTTTTAAAAAATATAAATTTTATATTTTTATATGATATTTAAATATTATCCTAACATTATTTTGTTATTTTAATAAATAATATAAGATTATTATGAAGTTAGATTTAATCTTTTGGATTATTGAATTTAAATTATAGTTTTATGTTTTGATATTTTTAAATTTTGTATAATGACTACTATTATTAGTATTAATGATATTATGTTTAATTAAATTATTAAGTAAAAGTTATTCTAAACATTATTAATAATAGTTAAATATTATTTTAAATTGGGGTTTAATAAAGTTTTTTTAATAAAATAGTATGTATTTTAAAAGTTAAGACTTATATATATATACACACACACACACACACACAAAGAGAGAGATGAAAAGTGATGGAAGTGTGTGGGCATTTAAAAAAAATAAATAAATAAATCCTAAAAGTTGGCAGACACACTCCCCCCCCCACCCCTTCTCCCTTCTCTCTCCCCGTTTCTCTCTCTCTCTCACCATCTCTCTCTCTGGTCTTCTCTCCTGACAGGCTAGTAGCAGCCAGTGAGACTCGGCGAGTTCTCCCCCAACCAGTGCCCCTGACCAATGGCACCAGATAAGCAGAGAGAGAGAGGAGAGAAGGAAGAGAGAGAAAGAGGAGAGAGAAAATGTTAGACCACTTTTTCGCCATTTTTTCGGAGATCCGACGTTCGGATCGAAAATTCAAAACCACTGATGGACTCAGGACAGCGAAATCTTTGAGATACGACCAGTCCCGCTCTAATCGAACATCGTTTGAAAAAGACAATAATCGGACAGTTCAGATCACTTGGTGAGATTTTCGAACTTTTTCGATTCCCAAAATTTAAAAATAAATTTATGATAATTATTAATAAAATTTGGACTTAATTTAGGTGCAATCGGATCTAGGATAGCTCATTGGCGCCGGGACCGCATTTTCAACCCCATCCAGCTGCCCAACGGTCCATCTAAGAACATGGTCGATACTATAGTCAATCCTAGCATTTTCAGATGTTCTGGATGCGTTCCAGGTGTTATAATTGGCATAGGTAAACCCAAACTGCAAGTTGCTCATTTTCGGCTAATACTGATTTAGAATAAAAATTCATAAAATATTCATGGGTGATTATAAAATTATAATTCTTTTTGCAATAGTTTTATAACCCTATTAAGGACCGCGAGGAAAAATTTTAGAATTTTTAAAGCTTGTTTGAGTAGATTTTTATAAAATGTCAATTATAGAAATTAAAACGTAATTTTTCAAGTTTATGACTATTGTCTGATTTGGAGGGCCCAGGAAGAGCCATATGATATTGATGAGATGTGATTGTGGAAAGTGAGATTTAGAAGTATTATTTGAATCTTTTTGCAGGTTGGGTAAGTCCTAGGTATAGGGAAAACTCTATCAAATTTTTGGCATAAATTAGAATGTGTTGCCTCTTTAAATTTATTTTTATTTGAATTAGTACTAATAAATTCATAATAAAATTATATAGGTGATCAGGGTCAACCATCTTCCTACACTCAACCTCTACAGTAATCTCTAGTATACTGTGAGTAAAATATTAATTTTAATTATAATTTCAATATTATTATATGTTCAAGCATGCCCATGCACTACTTATAAATATGTATCTATGTAGTTAGACCCTATACACGTTTTATATTGTATTCTTAATTGATGAAGTGCCATGGATGTTGTTTATGGTAATTTGGAGCAGTGTGCGTACGTTGGCGTGCGTGTTGTGTGTGGTATTGGATATGGATAGGACGGGTAGACACGGCTTGAGAAACACTCGCTAAGACCCAATCCTCTTATGGATAAGTCAGGGTAGGCACGTCTCGAAAGACACTCGCTGGCCCCCCGCATTTGATTCATTAAGTGAAAGTCCGGCTTTAGAGACACTCGCTGGCAGAGGTTGGATTAAGAGAGCGGTATAAGGGATCAACTCCTGTATATATATAGTTTGAATATTATTGGGTGTGTGTGTACTCCAAATTATCTTTTTGCTGTTATGATGTGACTTATATAGATATGTATGATGGTGTTGCATTTCACTGTTAGGACGCATTAGTTTTAGATAGCTATAGAAATTATATTTTAAATTGGTATTTTATTCTCTGAGTCGAACACTCACTCCTGTTTACCCTATTTTTTCCCATGCTACGGGAGGAGATCTTTTTCAGAATAATCTGTTTCTTTTCTCGCAGGTTATTGATAATTACTTAATTGTATTATTATTCTCTAAATTTGTAATTTAGAACTTCGCATATACTAGCAGTAGCATTGATCTTGTCAGGGACTGTATGAATTTAAGTTTTTGTATTAATAAATGAAAATTTTTTATAATTTTTAAATAGTTTGTGAATGACGTAATATGTCACACTCTACTCCTCGTAAGATGTAACATGCTCCCATAGTACACATAATAAATTACCGTACTTCGCCTACCAATAACCTATTAAATATACTATAAGAGATTTTGAAAAAATTTTCGTTCATTTTTAAATTGGTGGGTAAAATTTTCTCATATATTAAAAATCTTTATTTAAAGTCCAAACATAAATCAAATTTTTAGATATTTAAAATCTCCACAATTTTTATAAAAATTTCGACAGAGTGCCGTCTGTATTTTAAAAAAACAGTTCTTCAAAACCTGAAAATAAAGACAATTCCAATATTTTTCTCAACAACTTCTTCAAATTTCACAATCAATCTCAACCAATTTCTCCAGTCTCAAAATTCAAACAATTCTCATTTCACAAATTAACACAAGCAATTCAATACACAGTTTAAATTAAATCAAACATTGAAATATCTCATTAAGATAACAAAATGAATATTTACATTCATGGGAGTTTTAAAAATTTAGTAGTGCAAACTTTATAAATACTTAAAATCTCAATATAATATTACAATAATTTATATTTGATTACAATCTAAATATATATATTATAAAAGAATCGGTACAACTGCTCAAAGGAAATTTCATACATATAATTACAGAATTACATCAAAAGCTAATGTATAAGGGTATACCTATGATATACCCGAAGATAGTCTCACTATGTCTTTTTAGAAATCTTGCTCAGCTGCTTTATTATTCCTTTCACCTGCGACAGCATACAAAACTATCGCTGAGTGGTGAACTCAGTGGTGCACAAACTAATAAATTAAGACTTAATACAAATTATTCTTAACAATTCATAATGAATAAAAATTTAAAATTTCTAAATTCTTCAAAATCCATGACATTCAAAAATCAATATTTTCATTCATGCAAATTATTCATTTGAATAACATTTTGATCAAATAGTAACTATTTATTTACATTTCTTTTAAATTCCAAAACAATACAAAAATATTTTAAATCACTAAAAAATTATTTATTTCAATCATAATTTATCAAATTATGCATAATTTAAAGGGCATTGCCAACAATTCACACAGTTGATCCCATGACCCATAATTCAAATAGATGCCATGTTGTACACCACGACATTTCACATTCTCCCAATAACCGAGGCTAAAAGGGAGAAACTAAGACTAGCTAGCATATATGAGTACTCATTCATATTCTTCCCCAACTGGCAAGCCAAAGAGGAAGTAACTCGCCCCATCTAGTGGAGGAGATATCTCACTAGACAAGCTAATGAGAATTCACAACAAATTTTACCATGTCAACTGTGGTTTCAAATCATATTCAAAACAATTTCTATTTACAAAGTGTTTACAAATCATCAACATATTTAATCATCATAAACTTATGCTCAAGGTTGGCAACACATCAAACTTAAAATTTACGATTCTCAAAACCATGCAATAAATCCTTAAATGCATAAGAAAATTTGCATTTAATTTATACAATTTTATTCAACAAATTAAAATCCTCAACACAACAAAATTATAAATCATAAAATAAACTTGTTCAAATCAATTTAGAAGTAAAAAGTAACAAAATAGTTAGTTGTGCACAAATCTTATACGAGTCGCCTCTTGGCCTTGACTCGATTCCTCGGGTTTTTTCTAGGTGTTTTTTTCAACTGAAACACACAGTTTCACAGTGTTTCAGTATCATAACTCATCATAAATTCAAAAATAAATTCAAATTCACTTATACCTAGCTTATATATGCTAAACTTGACGTTCTTCAAAATTTGTGTTTCGGGGTTACTATTCACTGCACTATTCAAGTCAATTTCTTGACTTTCTAAGGCTTAATAGATATGAGAATCCCAACTTCACCCACATACCACATTTTGGTCACTAAATTTGTTAGTTTTGATGGTTTACTCAAATTCTAAGTCTTTTAGGCAAATTTGATAAATTTTCAGTTTTGGTGTCTAAGGTTGCCTTTGTTCCATTGGTCATTTCTTTGTTGGAATTTGGCAAAAATTTCTTCATAGAAAATGTTCCCTATTGTCTTAAGTTTATTCTCTTTTTAAATCACTCCAATTGGAGTTTTGTAGCTCAAGTTATAGCCATTTGAACCATGGCTGCCGGATTAGACCTAACCCAGATTTTCTGGGCAAATTTTGGTTATGGCAGTTTTAAGTCACCAACTTTGGGTGGCCAAATGATTGGTTAATGGCATAATTTGGATTTGTGTTCTTCATGAAAGTTTTAGGTCTATACCTCAACTATGCCTTTGGTAAAATGAACAAACCTTTGTTCATTTGGTCATTTGTCTGAGGTAGTGAGATTTTTGATTTGGTTATTTTATTCACTAGGTTTTGGTCACTTTTTGGGCATGCTTCCTAAATGAAAATTGTGTCATTTAGTGTCTATTTTCATTCTTAATTGGTCTCATACCAATTGGACTTGTAAATTTTTATTTTTGGTCCCTCAAAGGGACCTTGGTCATGCTGCTAGCAGCATGACCACACTCAATCCGAATTTGATCTCAACTCCAATACTTCCAACACACTTCATTTGGTTACCATTGACCATTTCTCACTTCAAATTAAGTCAAAGACATCATTTATCAATTTTTCACATTTTTGTCTCTAAATCCTAAGTGTCCAAACCCTAGTTTACCAATTCTTTGTATTTGATTGATTCAATGCCTATATACATGTTTCTTCATCTCAAATAAGATCACATACACTTTTAAATCTATCAAACTCATGCATACACATATCAAAACCCTAGTTGGCCAAAATTCAACTTTGTCCCCTAACACTTGTCTTCATTTCATTTTAAGCTTATTTCCAAGTTCATTCAATCATAAACACATGTATTAAACTCAAAATTCCAAAGTAAATAGCTTACCTCAACTTTGATAGTCAATCTTCAATTTTTCTCCTCTTTTCTTCTTTCTTGCTTGCTAAATCTCTTTCTCAAAGGAAGAAAATAAGGTTTTATGAAGTGATTGGGGAAGAAATTAGGGTTTAATGGGGGATTTAAAGCTTGGAGCAAGCTTTCATGGAGGTGTGGTAATGGTGGTGTTAAGGGAGAGGTGGGGCGGCAATTTAGGGAAGAAGACCAAATGAATTTTTTTTTCTTTTCTTTTATGTATTTTGTCTTATGGAAGACTAAAAGTCAATTTAATTAATTATAAGATTTATGGCATCATGCATGATGTCACCTCTCTTCACTTTTTCTTTTTTTTTTTTTTCTATTAGTTCTTTAATTTAATTTTCAACTCTGTAATTTTATTTTATCAGATTTTATTTGTGATTAGGTCGAGTCGACTCGAGTCAATTGACCAAAATTGCCTCGCATGGTTCATCGGTTTGTAAATAATTCAATATTTCTTTGGCTCTCGACCTAATTATTTGGGCTTAACTTGATTCTTTTTCGTGATTTTCTCTTTTCCACTGTGTTCGTAAGGGTCCTAAGAATTTGGCGTCACATTTCTGATTCGAAATTTGAGTTTAAAATGACTTCGCAGTCGTTCCCGAGAAGGTCACCCATCGCTGTGACTCTCGACTCGTTTAACTTCTTATATTCTGTTTTTCTTATTTATACTTAACTAATTGACAATTACTAATTATTTGTGTTTATAGCTCATCTAGTTGTCTTAAGTGTGGTTTTAATCCCCTTAATTGTCCGGACCGACACCGGTCACCAGAACAGTAACATATACCAGGCTATGCAAATAGGGGTGTTACAATTCTCCCCCCCTTAAAATAATTTCGTCCTCAAAATTTTACCTGGTATCAGTCTCTGAACAGTTGTGGGTGCTGTCTCCTCATGTCCTATTCACGTTCCTAAGTAGCTTCCTGGCCTGAATGATGATTCCTTAGCACTTTAACCAATACTATTTACTCATCGATTGCTCACCTCGTATGCCAAGTTTTTTTTGAGCTTCTGTCATAAGTTAGATTCAAATTCATTTCAATTTTAGAGGTAAGCAAATATGTGTGCTAGTGGATCCACTCTTTCTGGGATATCATTACGCGTCTTAAGTAAGTTGTTTACCTTGGTGCCAATTCCTCATCTAGGGTTTTTCTCATTTCTTAATGTTTTATTTGTTTTCTTCTTTCATTCCACAACTTAACTTTAATTTTTTTTTTCTTAATCTAATCTTCTTCCTTAACTTGACTATCGAGTCGTAATTTAGCACCACTTATCGTCCCTAATAAATCCACTATGCTTCAATATTACTTTGATTTGGTCCTCTGACCATTCTAGTCAACACTTTAACTAATATTCATAACGTTTCTTTATTACATTTGCACTAACTATTCTAATTTTTACTTCTATATTTTCTTTTATCTACCGATATTCTATAACTTATTTTCTGCTGGTTTGCGATCATTACCCCCTTTTTTTTCTTCAATCATAAACAATTCTTTAACCTTAAGAAGGGAGTCTACTGGACTCTCCTTTTTCCCATGCTATTCAAAAGTTTCTCTTGAATTCTAATCTAATCCTTATGATCCGCCAATAAAATTGTGCTCTTCCTAAAGAATACATGAGCAACTAGTTCCTATCGGATTACTGTTATCAGTAGAACATCATTTCTTAACTGTTTGATAAGTTATAATTGTCATCCATAGCATCCTGTCTCTTCCAGGGGAACAAAATTATATTTTGTGTCTTACTGCTACACAAATAGAATACTGTTCCTTACTAAACTTTGAGCAAAAGATCCATTGCAACATCATAACAACTACAACCCCATATCGGAGACTGGATGACTTAGCCCTATAGGTGTTATTTTTAAATTTTTACCATGCTAAAATCTCTAGTCTCATAATAATTCTTGATGTAATGTAATTCATGCTAGGATAACGGAGTCTTTAACTCTCACTACCTTGCAACCATGATCTTTTGATATTCTAATTATAGAGTTTTAAATCCCAAATTAGGATTTTCAAACTCAATTCTAGTAATAAAACTCTATTCTGGTATATTTGTACCAGAGTGAAAGTCATTTGTAACTATGCTTATCCTTATGTACTATTGGGTAGTACGTAGCTCTACACAATAAATCCCAAGTCAGTATTGTAATCTGCAGCTTACAGCACAAACATCAAGAATATTGCATAGTTACTACGATACATCCCAATAGATTAAACTTTCCTAAGTCTTATTTCTTTCAAATCCACTAATATCTTAAACTTATTTTGATTATGGTATTTACTGACATCTATCAATAGTAATACCTTTACTTCCATCTAGGTCAGATATATTGCTATAACTTACTTTTAGGTCCTCTTGCCTTACCTAATTGGGCTTACTAATTAACTTTATAATTTATCGTAGTCTAGGAGATGTCTCTCACTAGAAACTTTTCCAAAATTAATCTCAATCACGCTTATTATCATAATTCTTATCCTAAAAGACTAATTATTAACACACTAAAATTTATCTCCATGCAAGGGAATAGCAATAGAACATATAATTTTGCATTAGCATATAAATAAGTAGAGCCGAAATCAAATAGTACATAATTATTCCTTTCACAATTTAAGAACATACCGGTAACTACATCTGAAGTCTCTGCTTCTTCGCCTCGATGCATGGCGTTCCCTCTTTCTAATGTATTCCTCTGTTAGGGTTGGTCCATTGTGCGAGGATTACCCGAAGTATTGTCTCTACTTCTGCCTCTGCCTCTACCGACTATTAATGAACCTCTAAAATCAGAACCTTGAACTGATTCCTCTGGTGTAGTATGTGGCATAAATCGACGTGCACTAGTACAACCTCGGGCTAAATGTCCAATTCCACCACAATTGAAGCAGGTTCCAGTGACCCTATGGCATATACCCCCGTGTAATTTTCCACAAAGGTCACAGATACGGATAGAGTGGGAACTTTTGGTTCTTTGACGAATGGTTCTTGATTGCTTCCGCCTTGAAGATCCGCCTCTGTCATACTTAGGAGCTCGGGGTCCCTCAAAATCCTTTCTCTTTCCCAAATTACTACCGAAGTTTGTGATGGGTTTCCCACTTTTCTCTTTTCATCTTTGCTCTTGAGGGTTGGGTTTGTACTTGGGCCTAGGGTGTGATTATCGACCATTTGCTGAAAAAACATGGCCATCTGCTGGGCCGTTTGTGCAGTAATTTGTATAGGAGGGACTGGTGCAGTTGGATCTCCAATGCTCTGCGAAACTGGGGCCTCTCCTTGTACGTTAGCTATATCAGACTGCTCTACCGTTTTATCCTCCTTGTCCATATCTATTCACAGGATTTTCTTTTTTTCTATTTCTTGTACAACCAACACAAGGAGATTTCTCCCCGTTAGTTCATATTTATGATGTAAATGTACTATATGTATCAAAAATTTGAGCAGTTGTACTTATCGAAAAATATTTCAAATTCACAGTTCAAAATTTATTTTAAAACCTTTGCTCTGATACCACTAAAATAAGTCACATCATACTCCTCGTAAGATGTAACATGCTCCCGTAGTACACCTAATGAATTACCGTACTTTGCCTATCAATAACCCATTAAATATACTACAAGGGATTTTGAAACAATTTTCGTTCATTTTTAAATTGGTGGATAAAATTTTCACAGATATTAAAAACCTTTATTTAAAATCCAAACATAAATCAAATTTTTAGATATTTAAAATCTCCGCAATTTTTACAAAAATTTAAATGATGCCATCTGTATTTTAAGAAAACAGTTCTTCAAAACCTGAAAATAAAGACACTCCCAATATTTTTCTCAACAACTTCTTCAAATTTCACAATCAATCTCAACCAATTTCTCAAGTCTTAAAATTCAAACAATTCTCATTTCACAAATCAACACAAGCAATTCAATACACAGTTTAAATTAAATCAAACATTGAAATATCTCATTAAGATGACAAAATGAATATTTACATTCATGGGAGTATTAAAAATTTAGTAGTGCAAACTTTATAAATATATAAAATCTCAATATAATATTACAATAATTTATATTTGATTACAATCTAAATATATATATTACTAAAGAGTTGGTACAACTGCTCAAAGGAAATTTCATACATATAATTACAGAATTACATCAAAAGCTAATGTACAAGGGTATACCTATGATATACCCGAAGATAGTCTCACTACGTCTTTTCAGAAATCTTGCTCAGCTGCTTTTTATTCTTTTCACCTGCGATAGCATACAAAGCTATCGCTGAGTAGTGAACTCAGTGGTGCACAAACTAATAAATTAACACTTAATACAAATTATTCTTAACAATTCATAATGAATAAAAATTTAAAATTTCTAAATTCTTCAAAATCCATGACATTCAAAAATCAATATTTTCATTATGCAAATTATTCATTTGAATAACATTTTGATCAAATAGTAACTATTTATTTACATTTCTTTTAAATTCCAAAATAATACAAAAATATTTTGAATCACTAAAAAATTATTTATTTCAATCATAATTTATCAAATTATACATAATTTAAAGGGCGTTGCCAACAATTCACACAGTTGATCCCATGAACCAAAATTCAAATAGATGTCATGTTGTACACCACACGACATTTCATATTCTCCCAATAGCAGAGGCTAAAAGGAGAAACTAAGACTAGTTAGTATATATGAGTACTCATTCAGATTCTTCCCCAACTGGCAAGCCACAGAGGAAGTAACTCACCCCATCCAGTACAGGAGATATCTCACTAGACAAGCTAATGAGAATTCACAACAAATTTTGCCATATCAACTGTGGTTTCAAATCATATTCAAAAAAATTTCTATTTACAAAGTGTTTACAAATCATCAACATATTTAATCATCATAAATTTATGCTCAAGGTTGGCAACACATTAAAGTTAAAATTTACGATTCTCAAAACCATACAATAAATACTTAAATGCATAAGAAAATTTGCATTTAATTTATACAATTTTATTCAACAAATTAAAATCCTCAACACAACAAAATTATAAATCATAAAATAAACTTGTTCAAATCAATTTAGAAGTAAAAAAGTAACAAAATAGTTAGTTGTGCACAAACCTTATACGAGTCGCCTCTTGGCCTTGACTCGATTCCTCGGGTTCTTTTCTAGTGTTTTTTTCAACTAAAACACACAGTTTCACAGTGTTTCAGTATCATAACTCATCATAAATCCAAAAATAAATTCAAATTCACTTATATCTAGCTTATATATGCTAAACTTGACGTTCTTCAAAATTTGTGTTTCGGGGTTACTATTCACTACACTATTCAAGTTAATTTCTTGACTTTCTAAGGCTTAATAGATATGGGAATCCTAACTTCACCCACATACCACATTTTGGTCACTAAATTTGTTAGTTTTGGTAGTTCACTCAAATTCTAAGTCTTTTAGGCAAATTTGATAAATTTTTAGTTTTGGTGTCTAAGGTTGCACTATTCTATTGGTCATTTTACTGTTGGAATTTGATAAAAATTTCTCCATAGAAAATGTTTCCTATTGTCTTAAGTTTATTCTCCTTTTTGAATCACTCAAATTGGAGTTTTGTAGTTCAAGTTATAGCCATTTGAACCATAGCTGCCGGATTGGACCTAACCCAGATTTTTTGGGCAAATTTTGGTTCTGGCAGTTTTAGTTCACCAACTTTGGGTGGCCAAATGACTTGGTTAATGGCATAATTTGGGTTTGTATTCTTCATGAAAGTTTTAGGTCTATACCTCAACTATCCACTGGTAAAATTTCAGGTCATTTAGACCTGCCTAGCTCAAGTTATGGCCAAATGAACAAACACTGTTCATTTGGTCAGTTTGTACAGGGTAGACTGAGATTTTTCAGATTTGGTTAATTTATTCACTAGGTTTTGGTCACTTTTTGGGCATACTTCCCAAATGAAAATTGTGTTATTTAGTGTCTATTTTCATTCTCAATTGGTCTCATACCAATTGGACTTGTAAATTTTCATTTTTGGTCCCTTAAAGGGACCTTGGTCATGCTGCCAGAAGCATGACCACACTCAATCCGAATTTGATCTCAACTCCAACACTTCCAACGTACTTCATTTGGTCACCATTGACCATTTCTCACTTCAAATTAGGTCAAAGAAATTATTTACCAATTTTTCATATTTTTGTCTTTAAATTCTAAGTGTCCAAACCCTAGTTTACCAATTCTTTGTATTTGATTGATTCAATGTCTATATACATGTTTCTTCATCTCAAATAAGATCACATACACTTTTAAATCTATCAAACTCATGCATACACACATCAAAACCCTAGTTGGCCAAAATTCAACTTTGTCCCCTAACACTTGTCTTCATTTCATTTGAAGCTTATTTCCAAGTTCATTCAATCATAAACACATGTATTTAACTCAAAATTCCAAAGTAAATAGCTTACCTCAACTTTGATAGTCAATCTTCAATTTTCTCCTCTTTTCTTCTTTCTTTCTTGCTAAATCTCTTTCTCAAAGGAAGAAAATAAGATTTTATGAAGTGATTGGGGAAGAAATTAGGGTCTAATGGGGGATTTAAAGCTTGGACCAAGCTTTCATGGAGGTGTGGTAATGGTGGTGTTAAGGGAGAGGTGGGGCGGCAACTTAGGGAAGAAGACCAAATGAATTTTTTTTTTCTTTTCTTTTCTTTTATGTATTTTGTCTTATGGAAGACCAAAAAATCAATTTAATTAGTTATAGGATTTATGGCATCATGCATGATGTCACCTCTCTTCACTTTTTCATTTTCTTCTTTTTTTTTTTCTATTAGTTCTTTAATTTAATTCCCGACTCTGAAATTTTCTTTTCTCCGATTTTATTTGACAGTTAGGTCAGGAGTCAGCTCTCGGGATCAATTGACCAAATTGCCCATCGCCGGTTTAACCCGGTTTGCATATAATTCAATATTTCTTCTGGCTCACTGACCTAATTATTTGACTGGCTTAGTAGTTATTTTTCGTGATTTTCTCTTTTCCACTGTGTTCTTAAGGGTCCTAAGGATCGCGGCGTCACATTTTACGATTCGAAATTTGAGTTTAAAATGACTTCGCAGTCGTTCTCGAGAAGGTCACCCATCGTTGTGACTCTCTGCTCGTTTAACTTCTTATGTTCTGTTTTTCTTATTTATACTTAACTAATTGACAATTACTAATTATTTGTGTTTATATCTTATCTAGTTGTCTTAAGTGTGGTTCTAATCCCCTTAATTGTCCGGACCGACACCGGTCACCAAAACAGTAACATATACCAGGCTATACAAATAGGGATATTACATAATATGGTTGAGCTGAGCTCTCATAATTTTATTTCTGATAATTATTAGGTTAAGTTTGCCCGAAATAAAATTATAATAGTTCAATTTAAATTATTTTATATGCATGTTGGGCCTAAATTGTGGGTTTGGTTATAGATTTGGGAACAGTAAGGCTTACTACGGGCCTCGGGGGCTTTATGCCGGCCTAGGTCCTAGTGCCAGTTTGGCCCATAGGATCGGGTCGTGACAAAGTATGAAAGCAGTATCAAACTCAAACTACCTATATACAAGATAACTGTATTATCTCAGGTCTAAAAATTATATGCACTGATATGATATATGACAAGGTATTGACAAGAGTAAACTCTATGTGCTTGTCATAAGCATCACTAGTTCAGCCTACTTATCATGTATAAGTGCCTATCATGTTTGTTATGTGGCATGACACTCACAACTCCATCTTGTTTATATCTCATATAAATACATTGGGAACAAACATGATTACAATCTTTCTGGATAAGTCATGTCCTTTGTGAAATATCATCAATTATGAACCAATTTATGATACTTTGTGCTAGAAATACTGTCACTCATATTCTTAACAACTTAATAATAGAATTTCTAACAAAACATAAATGGACCTTTTTTATTACACATAAATATATTATGTAAACGGAAAAGTGAAATTATCTTTTATTAATAAGATATGTATAAGATACATACAAAATGATATGTTCTAGGCATCCTACTAACATTTTAGACGTTCCGGATGCGTTCCAAGTAGCAGAATTTGTAAATGTGGTCCTAAACTTAAGTTGTGTAATTTTTACCTTGGTTAAGCTAGCTGATATATCTGTAAAATATTTCTGATTTAGTAAAATTAAGTAAAATAATTTTAATTAATATAAAGACGATGTAGAGGACCTTCAAAAATATTTTTATAATTTTTAAAGCGTTAAAAATAATTATTTGAACTGTAGATGAGTTAGAGACCCGAGTTGGAGTCTAGAGAATTGGACCTAGATTAAAATTCTTATAGGCCTCAGATGGGCATTATAATTATTATTGTGAGCCTGAGGCCCTGTGTTATTATTGTTGGTTGAATTTTCTTGCAGGGGTTAAGTCCAGTTATGGGAAAAACTCTACCGAAATTTCGATAAGATCTTAAGATTTATTTTGATTCAATAGTTTGAATTAATTATTTAATTTTGTCAGTCTTTTGATAGAGGTCAGTGTGTATGTTTAGGTGATCTGTGCCGACTGTCTTTTCCTTCCAGCTGCAATTCAGCTGATCAATCTATAAGTTGAATATTGATTATTTTTGTAATTTCATTATTAATTATATATCTGACATGCTCATATATTTTATAAATATTTAATTATGCACATTTATAGTCAATATATTAGGGGCACTTTGGTTGCTGTATATTTAATTATTACTATTTATTTGTGATTACTACCTTTAGGATAATTTGAAGCTGTGTGCGTGTGGTGTTATATTGGTTATGGATAGGTCGAGTAGAGTGGCTAGAGCTTAATTCGTTAGGACCCGATCCTTTTTATGAATAAGTCGATATGAGTACGGCTTTAAGTTGATCTCGTTAACCCCCGCATTTGTATTCTTAAGCGAAAGTCCAGCTTGAGTTAATCTCGCTGATAGGTATTGGATTAAGAAAGCTATATAGTGGATCAACTCCATATATTTTTCCCATATATGATACACTGAGTGTGTGAGTAGCTCTAAATTAACTTCTCGTGTGAATGTTGGGTGAATTACTTATTTTATGTTTTGGATGTGCATTTCATCATAGGATTGCATTAGTTTTAAACATTCATAGAAATTGCATTTATAATCAATATCTAAACTCTCTGAGTCGAACACTTATTTCTGTTCAAATATTTTTTCCAGGTTGTGGGAGAAGCGTTTTATTTCTTCAAGTCTAACTTACATTTTTCCTTCGCATGTTGTACTTCTTCATTTAATAATTTCTTGTGGCTATTTATTTATTTATTTATTTAATAACTAGCACTCCGCTGTAACATTGGGTTATGTATTTTTAGTATTAATAAATTAAAAATTTTTATGATATTTAAATAGTTTATAAATGATAGTATCAAGGTTAAGCTAAGCTTCTCTAACTTTTGTTTCTGATGTTTATCAAGTTAGGTTGGCTAAAATAAAAATATATTATTTTATTTTATTTTATTTATATGTTGGACCTTAATTTTGACTCTGGTTATTGATTTGGGAATAATAAGGCTTACTATGGATCTTGGAGGCTTTCTGCTAATTCACACCCTAATGCCGGTCTAGCTTGTGGATCGGGTCGTGATATATATATAACCCTATGAGTAGCCAAAACCCCACAACCCAGTTTAGATTATAATATCATGCTAAATTAAGAGAGAGTACTAAGTAAATTATGTATTAATTCATTTTAATTTTAGTTTATATAAGTGCTTGAATTACTTTTCACATCAAAATGACTAACAAATTTAATATTGTAATCTCAACAATTGACATTAAAATTTTTAATTAATATTATAAAAAAATTTTGGCTATTTAATCAGTTCATAAATTCACCTCTTTATAGATAATTAAACCAATAATTTAGTGTATATTTTTAAATAAAAATTTTAAAAAGTTGAAATTTACTCAATCGTTAAACCCTAGGAAAGAAGCTGGGCTTTTGGGGATCCAAACCCCTTAAGTACCAAATGGGCTCCCCTACCCCTATGACTAAAACCCAATTATTCCTGCCCAAACTCCTTTTATCCATCTCTGTCTGTGTTGACTGTTTATTTTTGATACCGTATGTATATTCCGATGCTGTGAGAGTACATAATTTAATGCCATGGCATTTTTTTTTTTAACAATTAATTTGAAATTGCAAAAAAGTAATCAAATTAAAGCAATAAATTATTTTATAAATACTCAATTTTATGAATATTTTTATAAAAATTATTAAATTTTAATTTATTTCATAAAATTCATTAAACTTCAATTTAATTACATAAAAATTACCAAAACAAAAAATTAAAAATTTTCAAATTAATTTATTAATCTTTTAATTATTTAATAAATAATTTTTTATTTAAAAAAAAAACATAAAACACATCAGCTACTTCCCTCCACATCAAATCCTTTCTTTTTATTCCTTTTTTTTTTCACTTATAACTACTATTTAGTTAATTTTATTTGTAAATAGTTGACAAGTTAGTAAAATAACTTAAAATTTTTAATTTTTAATTATAATAATTTTTATGAAATTAAATTGAAATTCAATAAGTTTTATGAAAAAAATTAAAATTTAATAATTTTTATGAAAAAATTATAAAATTGAATGATTGTGTGTGATAATTATTCAATATATTGATATATTATTAGTTTCAAATATATATTTATAACAAAAAATTTTAGAATCCATAATTTTTTTTTTTTTTTAATTTGGTCAACTGATTTGAAATTGTAATTGAATAAAATATTATGAGGTCCTTGAATTTTGATATTATTTATTATTTAAATTTTATATACGCCATTTATCTTTGTCTTATTGAAATGAAAGATAAAGGTACGAGGATTATAATGATATATAGAGGGAACTAAAATTAACATAAATGACTAAATAATCTATTTTTTATATTACGAGATCAAATAATAAATAATGTTAAAATTCAGAAACCCATAGTAATTTACCCTTGAAACTATGATTTATTAATAAAAAATTAAATGAAATTAATTAAATTATTAATAATTTATATTGATATAATTTTTTAAGAAATATTCTCTTTTTATTCACACATAATGAGATAAATAAATAAATATAAATATATATATATATATATTTTTTTTTTGGGTGCATCTAAAATGAATTTCAAAGGAAAATTAAAGAAAAATTATGATTTTTAAAAATTTTATTAATGTAAATGTATATTTTTTTTATTATTAATGTGTTATTCTCTTTTTTTTTGTTTTAATTTTATCACAAGCAAATTAAAGAAAATTATGATTTGTAAAAAAAAATTATTGTGAATACATATCTTCTACTAATGTGTTTTTCTATTTTTTTAATTTATTTTATTTTTAAAATAATAAAAATATCTAAATTTATACAGTGCATCGTAAATATATTCTGTGTCTATCTCTACGCTTTATATATCTCTACTAAAGTATTAAGTATATATCAAATTAATCAAATCTTTATCAAATAGGATTAATCGAAAGATGATAAGACTCATTATTCTTGATTTGTATGTGTGTTTTATAATTTTTTTTACTTAAATTTAAATTATTATAAATTGAAAATATAAAATATATGATAAAATTCATCCATTAAATATATGAATTATTTAGTATCAACAATAAGAGGAATTATTCCCGAGAGCTCGAATCTGAAACACTAGATAGCTAAGCCTTAATTATAAAGGCCAAAAGATTGTTTTTCTTTAGGACCACCATGAGATATAGGAGATCAATGCATTTGGTAGCTAAATCTAAATTTTTCTAATACACCTTATACGAGTTTTCTATTTGCTAAGTTGATCAATAAAAAAAATAAAAAAAAAGGAAAAAGCATCTCTATGAAAGCAAAGAACAGAATGAACAAAGAAAGGGTTTGAAATTTCTGTGGTTAAATTATTGAAAAAGGGAAAGGGACAGACCATGCGTGCATATATATATATATATATACACGATCTCAAGTTTGAGTGTTGTAGAATGCAAGAGAAGAGCAAAGGATCCTAAGTTGATCATGAATTTTATTTGTATATGCTATGGTCATATGCACATGATTACCCTTTTTTTTTTTCACAAGTCTCGAAATCTTTCTTTTTTTGCATGTTATTGTTTACAATTATCAATACAAAACGACCTTTTTCTTTATATATATGTATACCCAATTTGTCGTTTTGGAATTGAGAAGTTAAAATAAAAGATTTGGTCACTTGGAATTTTTTTTTTATTTGTGTCTTTGGCTTTCTATATGTTTTAATCAACTGAGATGCGAAAAAATCCGTTGGAATATATAGTTTTATAAAATTTAATTTAATTAAAATTTTTTTATTAATTATAGTGTTTAAGATAAAAAATTTAATTATTTTTAAGTTACAAAATAAAGTATAATTTTATGAAAATTTAATTGAATTTTTTCTTGTAAATAATTTATTTTAAAGGAAGCTTATGTCTTTTTTTTATCGATAGATAAAACAGACGCATATACGAGTTAGTGACATGAATAAATCGCTATTAAAATTATGATAATTTTAACAGAGTCTTTATTTTTATGTCTTATTTGGATACATGAGTTTAGAATACTCATATTAAAAATTAATGATGCTTTTAACAAATTAATTTTTTTTTCAACAATATTTGAAATGTAACACCCCTAATTTTTAAAATTTTATTATTTTTGGGTAAATATTGATATTTTATTTTATTTGAATTTTAGGAAACTATTTGAAATTTTTCAGATTTTAGAAATCGGGTTCAATTTTCCGAAAATATAAACTTTGATGATTTTTGAAAATTAATTTAAAGACCACGTTGCAAAAATAAAAATATATTTGTAATCTACGTATTTTTCTGAGTTTTCTAGAATTTTTTCGAAATTTTTGGGCCTCGTTTTCGGTCCCAAGGCAGAGTAAAAATTCAAAATTTTGTATTCCGAATCGAACCGGCTGAATCGAACCAGACATTATCGTACCGGTAGAATCGGACCGGCTCCTTCTTCTTCTTCTTCTCTTTTTCTTCTGCGCGTCCCGACCTTCCTCTCCTTCTCTCCTGTTTTCTCTCTCCTCCCTCCTCCCCTTGCCACGTCGTCTCCTCCACCACCCAGTAGCGCCGTCTCAGTGCCCACCGCCGAGAATCTGGAAAAAGGCGCGCAACGCGATGCACTGCGGCGCCGTCTTCTGGAAATCCGGCCGATCCGGCCACCAATCGGACTGGGTCTTGTGTCTAAATCCATCTACTCGTCGAGAGCTTCGCGGCGATATAAATTTCAAATTTTTCCTACACCGTTTTTCAGTGGGTCCCACGGAACTTCGCAATGTTTTTCCGAGCATTTAATGAGCTTAGAAAATTCTGTAAAATTTATGTACTAACCCCCGTGTTGTGGGCTTCGTGTAGGTATCTTCAATTCGCGGAAATTCGACAGTTGTTCAGGTCTGTGAATTTTCGGTCGACAGACCGATTACCGGAAAAGTCTCCGAATTGGATCGAGATTTTGGCTACCCCCCCATTGTCAGACGTCCCGAGCGCGTCCCTGAAGTCGGAATCGGCATAGGTAAACCCGAACCTTACTTTTCATAATTTTCTAGTGCTTAAATAAGATTAAAAATCCATAAAATATTCGTGGTAGCTCAGAAAATTATGATTCTTTTTGCATTAGCTAAGAAATATTGCTAAGGACCGCGGGGCAAAGTCTTAGAATTTTTAGAGCTTATTTGGGTAATTTTTGCAAAAATGATCAATTATAAAGACTAAATTGAAATTTTACATATTGTGATGGATGATTGATTTGATGGGCCCAGGAGGGGCTGTGTGATGTGATTGAGTTGTGGATATATGGGTTGTGAATATAGAAGTGTGTTTTGAGTCCTTTTGCAGGTTGGGTAGGTCCTAGGTATAGGGAGACTCTAGGATTTTCGTCGACTTAGGACGTATTTGGTCTTTTCTTAAGTTTGTATTGAGTCAATTTATTAAATGATTGTAATAAAATTGTCAGGTGAGCCGAGACAGCCTTCTTCCTCCGCCCAGCCGCCACAGTGATCGCTATTAAGTCTGTGAGTAAAATATTAATTTTAATTATAATTTCACTATTATTATATGTTCAAGCATGCCCATGCTTCACTTATATGTATATATCTACGTAGTTAAACTCTAGGCACGTTTTATGTTGCATTCACAACTGTTAAAGTGCCATGTATGTTGTTGTGGTAATTTAGAGTAGTGTGCGTGCGTTGGCGTGCGTGTGATGTGGTGTTGGCTATGGACAAGACGGGTAGACACGGCTTGAGATCTTCGCTGGGACTCGGTCCTTCGGGGGTAGTCACGGCTTGAGTTCTTCGCTGGGACCGTGATTTGGTTTATTAAGCGAAAGTCAGCTTGAGTTCTTGTACGAGGTTGGATTTAAGAGAGCTGTATAGGGGATCAGCTCCCATATATTATGATTGATATTACTGGGTGTGTGAGTGCTCCAAATTACCTCTTTGCTATTATGATGTGAAATTATTGCTGATGTTGCATCTCACTCTACAAGGTGCATTAGTTTTAAATAGTTATAGAGATTATGGTTAAAATTGATATTTTACTCTCTGAGTCGAACGCTCACTCCTGTTCATTATTTTTCAGGCTACAAGAGGATTTTATTGTGGTTAACCTGCTTTTCTCCTTCGCAGGTTGTCTATTAAGATTTGTGTAATTTTATTAACTCTTAGAATTTCTGCATGTGTTATAAGTATTTATTTGATTGGGTCTATAATATTATTATCATGTCGGACCTGTAGACGCATAATTTTATGCATGTTTGATGGGTTGGATGTAACACCCCTATTTGTATAGCCTGGTATACTTCACTGTTCCGGTAACCGGTATCGGTCCGGACAATTAAGGGGATTAGAACCACACTTAAGACAACTGGAGAAGCTATAAACACAAATAATTAGTAATGTTCAATTAGTTAAGTATAAACAAAAAGCGAGCGAGAAAGAAGTTAAGCGGCGAGAGTCACGGCGATGGGTGACCTTCTGGGAGCATGCGAAGTCGTTTTAAACTCAAATTTGAGCAGTAAAATGTGACACGCGGTCCTTAGGACCGTTATGAACATAGTGAAAAGAGAAAATCATGAAAAGAAGCGTTAAGCCGATCAACTAATTAGGTCGAAGCGGAAGAAATATGAAATTATTTGCAAGCCGGGTGAGCCGAAGGGCAATTTGGTCAATTGACCAGAGTGACTCGACCTAATCCAAATAAAATCGGAGAACAGAAAATTTTGGGATCGAGAATTAAATTAAAGAACTATTGAAGAATTAAAGAAAAAGAAAAAGAATAAAAATGATACTTATTACATCATGATGATGACATCATATAAGATGTCAAAATTAATTTTAATTTTCAATCTTTTTGACCAAGTCAATTATGGTCACAAAAACAAAAATTGAAAAGTCAAAAATTATCTCTTCTTCTTCTTTTTTTCACTCATTCCCATAGCTCCTTATCCCTACCCCTTATCTCACTAAATCCTCCATGGCTACTTAATATCAAGCTTTTAAAGATTGAATCAACCCCATAAATCCCATAATTTTTCTAAATAAAACTTGTTCTTAGATCTTGGCAAGCCTATTGAGAAGGAAATTTGAAGGAAAATAAAATGGTAATTGTAGCTGTGGTTTACTTCACAATTGGTTAGTGACTTATTCTTCAAAGGGTCTATTGAATTTTTGTTTAAGTAATTGATGTTAGTTATGAATTAACTTTAAATGGAAAGAAAACAATTATTGAGGGACTATATATGAGTTCAACCAGCTAGGGTTATGTTTGAAATGGGTGATTTGATGCAAATTAGAAAGTAGTTAAGTGAGAATAAGTGAATGAGAACTAAATATGCATTTATAATTCAATAAATGAACTAAACATGGAAGTTAGGGTTTTGCACTTAGGGTTTATGAACCAAAAATGTAAGAAATGAGTAAATGATGAATTTGACCTATTGTGAAGAGAAAAATGGTCAATAATGACCAAAGGAGATGTGTGGGAATTGTAAGAATGGAAGTCAAATTCGTAGGGTAAATGGTCATCTTCTTTGGCGGCATGACCAAAAATGAAGGACCAAATCGGAAATTTTACAAGTTCAATTTATATTCCACCAATTGGGGAAGAAAATGGACATAAAATGACACAATTTTCATTGAGGAACTATGCCCAAAAACTGACCAAAACCTAGTGAACCAATTAACCAAAGTTGGTTAAGTGCAGGCTGTCACTGCACAAACTGACCAAATGAACAGTAATAGTTAATTTGGTCATAACTTGAGTTAGAAAGGTCAAAATGACCTGAAATTTTACCAGTAATTAGATAAGATATAGATCTAAAACTTTCATGAAGAATACCAACCCAAATTATGCCATTAACCTAATCAAATTATTGAGCAAAGTTGAGTTACTAAACCTGCAAAACTGCAGAATTGCCATTTGAACAGTAAAGTTTCAATGGCTATAACTCTCTCTAGAAAACTCCTATTTAGGTGAATCTTGAACCGATGGAAACCTAAGACATAGTAGAACATTTCGTATGAAGGAAATTAGACCAAATTAAGGACTTAGCAGTCAAATTATTGAGCGAAGTTAGATAAAAATTTGCGAACCAAAATTGCGGCATGAATAGTGCATAAGCGATGGCTGTATTTTGGCTATAACTTGAGCTACAAAACTCCAATTGGGGTGATTCAAAAAGGAGAATAAACTTAAGACAATAAGGAACATTTTCTATGAAGAAAGTTTTGCCAAATTCCAACAGTAAACTGACCAATGAAACAGTATAAGTAGGGACACCAAAACTGAAAATTTGGTAATTTTGCCTAAAAGACCTAAGTTTTGAAAAAATGACCAAAACCAACAAGTTTGGTGACCAAAATGTGGGATGTGGGTAAAGTTGAAATTTTCATACCTATTAAGCCTTAGAAAGTCAATAATTTAACTTAAATAATGCAGTGAATAGTAACCCGAAACACAAAATTTCAAGAACGTCGAATTTAGCACGTTAGAGCTAGGTAAAAGTGAAGTTAAATTTATTTTTAGATTTATGTTAAATTATGGTACTGAAATGCTGTAAAATTGTGTGTTTCAGTTGAAAGAAATACCGAGAAAGAACCCGAGGAACCGAGTCAAGGCCAAGAGGCGACTCGTTTGAGGTTTGTGCACAACGTATACTTTTTATAATCATCTTTTGCATACTGTTTTGAATAATGTGAAATATTGAATTATGGCATTCTTATGATGTTTTAATTTAAATTGTTGAAAGTTATTATGTATATTGAAATGATAATGTTTAGCAAATTGTTAAGATAAGTTTTGAAACCATAGTGTCATGACCATATATTTGAACACCTCACTAGCACGACTAGTGGAGGTAATTAGTTTCGAATTTTGATTCCTTCTCTGGAGAAGTGTTGAGGTGTGCCAGTAGAAGAGGATGTGAATGGATATCCATATATTTGAGCTAGCTAGCCTTGTGATGTGATTTCTCTTTAGCCTCTGGCTATTGAGATTATATTTGTTTCGAATGGCATGATCTAACTGTGGGTTTTATGAAATGTATTTTAATACTTCGAAATGAACTTGGTTTGCATTAAAATTTCATAATTCATGTTTTGCGTTTAATGCTTATGTTTAGTCAAATTTTTGAATAAATGTGATTATATTCTGCATAAAGATTATTTTAGTATGTTATGCACCACTGAGTCCTAGTACTCAGCGATAGCTTCTGTTGCTGTCGCAGATACAGAGACTAGAGGAGCAGCAGACTGAGCTGCTAAAGATTGAGGATCATTCAGCTTGAAGTCTTCGGGTATAATTTATACCCCAATTGTAAATTTTTTTTTTGATGTATGTATTGCATATAAATGTATGGACGTGCAAATGGGTCTTGAGCAGCTTGTACAAAATTTGTATGAAGTTTGTAATAAAGTTTAGTTTGTATTTCTTTTGATGTGAATTTTGTAAGGATGTATATAAATTGTTTTATCTCAAATGAAATATGAGTGAAACTATTTTATTTAATTTGAATGAAACGTATTGCTAGTATTTTGAGAAGTATTGAATTTTGAACTTGAGAAATTGATTGAAATGATTGTGGAATTGTTGAAATTGATAGAGTTTGATTGTGAAATTGAAGTAGTGGTTGAGAAAAATTTTTAGAAGTGCTTTTTACAGGTATTTGAAGAACTGTTTTCTCAAAATACAGACAGAACTCTGTCAAAATTTTTATAAAATTTGCGGAAAAATAAAATGGGCCAAAATTTCTAACTAGCTTTCAATTTAATTACATATTTTAAATACTTATTAGAAATTCTCACCACTTATCAAAAATAAGAAAATTGTTTTAAAATCCCTTGTAGGGTACTTAATGAGTTATCGGTAGGAGAAGTTCGGTAGTTCATTAGGTATTCTACGGGATCATGTTATGCCTTACAGAGGGGTAAGGTGTGACATTGGATGAGGGAGCTAAGCTCCCATTTATTTTATGATGATATGAGTATGTGGAGGATGAGCTGAACTCCCCAATTGATTATTTATTGTGTTTACAGGTCGGGTGAGTGAAAAACTCCCCGTTGAAATGTCCATTTTATGGCCGGACTCTGTTCGGTTGCTTTCTTGAAATTGGGCCCAAATGGGCCTTAGAGTTGGATTAATGAATAGTTAGGCTTACTACGGGCCTCGGGGGCTTTAAGCTGGCCCAGGTCCTAGTGCCGGTCCGGCCCATGGATTGGGTCGTGACATGAAATGTGTTTTTTTTTAAAGATTTTTTATCCTAAAATTTAGTGTTAAAGGGACCTAAGTAATTAAATTTTCATCTAATTAATCAAAATTTTAATTATATTGTAATATTATGAGAATGGCATTATTTTTAATTAAATTTTAATAATTTAATTGCATTTTTTTATAAGTATTTTTGTTTTAATGTTTGATATGGTATGAAAAATCATGAATTTAATATGATGTATGAAAAATAACTTATATTATGTAAAAAAAAATCCCTAATATTGCCTTATTCTTATAGAATTACAATCATGGTTAAAGCTATTTTGCTTTCGAATTAGAAAAAAAAAAGGTAGGTTTAATAATCTATGAGAAAATTTGATAGTGATATGTATCATCTGACCATAATTAAAATGGAAAGAAAAATTGTAGTTTTTTTTTCAATAACTTTTAGATTTGGATCCGTTTATAATAATTTTGAGCATAAATCATTAGATATATTTTTATTAATAGATTTTGAGTATATTTGCTTAATTTTAATAAGCATTTGTTGTGTTTGTCTCCTTCTTGTAGAATTGTTCCTTTTAATTGGGGAATTTTTATATACATTTTTAGGCGAGTTATTTTGTTCATTGAATAGGAGTATCATATAAGATGCATATCATTACAAGAAAGCGCGTATTAGCAGATTTTTTGTTGCTAATGTAACACCCCTAATTTTTAAATTTATTATTTTATGGATAAATATTAATATTTTATTTTACTTAAATTTTAGGAAATTATTTGAAATTTTTTTCGGGTTTTAGAAATTAGGTTCGATTTTCCGAAAATATAAACTTTGATGATTTTTAAAAATTAATTTAAAGACCACATGGTAAAACTATAAATATATCTGGATTCTATGGATTTTTCTGAGTGTTTTGAATTTTTTTCGGAATTTTTGGACCTCGTTTTCGGTCCCAAGGCAGAGTAAAAATTCAAAATTTTGTATCTTAAATCGGATCTGTCTGATCGAACTGGACCGGATTGGGCCGTCGAATTGGCCAAGCCATTTTCTTCTTTTCTTCCCTTCCCGCGCATCCGTCCCTCCTCCTTCCCCTCTCGTTTCCCTCTCCTCCTCACCACCGGGCGCGCCGCCTCCCCAGCCTCCCCACCTCGCGGCGCCGCCCGACACCTCCCCACCTCCGACCAGCCTTCCAAGAGGCCGAAAACGACGCGTGAAGCTCCCTTTGCGCTCGCGCGCCGTTTTGGCTTTCCAACCGAAATCCGGCAGATCTGACCACCGATTGGGCCGGGTCTTGTGTCAAACACCATCTACACCTCGAGAGCTTTCCATAGACACCAAGAACACCAAAATCCATCAAGCGCTTTGCCTAATTTTTGTCTGGAAAGTTTTAGGCCATTTCGACTTTTGGGCTAGATTTCTATAGCAACGTGAATCCCAAGAGGCCGAGTGTACGAGTGCTCCACTCGTCGAGAGCTTCGCGGCAATATAAATTTCAAAATTTTTCGACACCGTTTTTCGGTGGGTCCCATGAAACTTCGCAGCGTTTTTCTAAGCATTAAATGAGCTTAGAAAATTTTCATAAAAATTTAATACTAACCCCCGTGTTGTGGGTTTTATGTAGATACCTTTAATTCGCGGAAATTCGACAATTGTCCGGGTCTGTGAATTTTCGGCCAGACAAACCGGCTACCGAAAAAGTTTTGAAATTGGATCGGGATTTTAGCTACCCCACCATTGTCAGACACTCCGAGCGCGTTCCCGAGATCGGAATCGGCATAGGTAAACCCAAACCTTGCTTTTTCGTAATTTTTTAGTACTTAAATGGGGTTAAAAATCCATAAAATGTTCGTGGTAGCTCAGAAAATTATGATTCTTTTTGCATTGGCCTAGTAATATTGCTAAGGACATGAGGCAAAGTTTTTGAATTTTTAGAGTTTATTTGGGTAGTTTTTGCAAAAAGGGTCAATTGTAAGAACTAAACTATAATTTTACATATTGTAATTGATGACTGTTTGGATGAGCCCAGGAGGGGCTGTGTGATATGATTGAGTTATGGGTGTATGGTTGGTGGATATAGAAGTGTGTTTTAAACCTATTTGCAGGTTGGGTTGGTCCTAGGTATAGGGGAGACTCTGCCGAATTTTCGGTACGACTTAGGACGTATTTGGTCTTTTCTTAGTTTGTATTGAGTCAATTGTATTAAATAATTGTAATAAAATTGTCAGGTGGCGAATGACCTTCTTCTTACTTGACCACGATGCTTCTTCAAGTCTGTGAGTAAAATATTAATTTTAATTGTAATTTTGATATTATTATATATTCAAGCATGCCCATGCATCACTTATATGTATATATCTATGTAGTTAAACTCTAGGCACGTTTTATGTTGCATTCACAACTGTTAAAATGCCATGGATGTTGTTGTGGTAATTTGGAGCAGTGTGCGTGTGTTGGCGTGCGTGTGATGTGGTATTGGCTATGGATGGAACGGGTAGACACGGCTTGAGATCTTGGGGGACCAGGTCCTTGAGGTAGATCTGGCAGAGTTCTTCTCTGAGACCCGATTTGGTTTATTTAGCGAAAGTCCGGCTTGAGTTATTCGCTGGCACAGGTTGGATTAAAGAGAGTTGTATAGGGGATCAGCTCCCATATATTTATGATTTGATATTACAGGGTGTGTTAGTGCTTCAAATTACCTTTTTGCTGTTATGATGTGAAAATATTGCTGATGTTGCATTTCACTCTACGGGGTGCATTAGCTTTAGATAATTATAAAGATTATGGTTAAAATTAATATTTTACTCTAGAGTCGAGCGCTCATACATTCATTATTTTCAGGCTACAGGAGGATTTTTATTGTGGTTAACCTGCTTTTCTCCTTCGCAGGTTGTTTATTAATGTTTGTGTAATTCTATTAACTCCTAGAATTTTCGCATGTCTTAGAAATATTTATTTGATTTGGGTATGTAATATAATTATCATGTTGGACCTGTAAACTTATTATTATATGCATGTTTGATGGACTGGACGAGGGAGCTAAGCTCCCATTTATTTTTATGACATTTGAGTATGTGGAGGGTGAACTGAGCTCCCCAATTGATTATATCTTGTGTTTACAGGTCCGGTGAGTCAAAAACTCCCTATTGAAATGTCCATTTTATGGCCGGACTCTGTCGGATTGAATTCTTGAAATTGGGCCCAAATGGGCCTTAGAGTTGGGTTAAGGAATAGTTAGGCTTACTACGGGCTTCGGGGGCTTTAGGCTGGCCTAGGTCCTAGTGCCGATCCGGCCCATAGGTTGGGTCGTGACAGCTAATTCATAAAAATTCATTGCTAAATGATTTAACAACGGATTTCTATCCGTTGCAGTGAGACTCGTTGCAAATTTACTTAGCAATGAATTTTAACTTCCGTTGTAATTAGCAACGCATTTAGCAATGGATAATTATATTGCTAATAGCAATGGACAACGTTTTCCATTGCTAATTTAATTAATTAAAAAATTAAGAAAATTTTGGAAAAAAATAATCAAGTTGCTATTTACAATCGATTTAGCGAACACATTGCTAATTGTAATTGATTTTTAATCTGTTAGTAATTTAAGTGTTATTTAATATTATAAATTTTTAATTTTAATATGAAAATTTAAAATTAAAATTTAGCATTTTAATATTATAATCTATTTATAAATTTTAATTGATAAATAAATTGTCATTAATAGTTATCATATATACATTATAATGAGAGTAAAAAGTATTATTTCAAAAAAGAATTATGGTAAAAAAATGAATTGAGAGAAAATTATATTAATGAAAATAAAAAATAAAGGGTAGATAATAAGTGAAGAAAATGATAGGGAAAGTGAGAAAATGAGAGAAACGATAGAAGAAAATGGAAGAAAATGAGAGGAAATGTGGAAAAATATGAAAGAATTAGGAAGGGAAGGGAAGAAAATGGCAAAAAAAAAAAGGAAGAAATTAATGATAAAAAATGAAATAAAAAGGAAGAAAATGAAAGAAAATGAAGAAAAAAAATTAGAGATTTAAGAAGAAAATGAAAGAAGATGGAGAAAAATTAGAGAATTGGGAAGAAAATAAAATAAAAGAGAAGAAATTGATGATAGAAAATCAATATAAAATAAAGAGAATGAAAGAAAAAAAAGAAAAAAATTATAGAATTGAGAAGAAAATGAAAGAATAGATAAAAAAGATTATAATAGAGAGAAGAAAATAAGTGAATGAATTATATGAAGAAGATAAATGAAATATATGAATAAATATATACGCAAATTAGTAATGAATCTAAAATCTGTTGCTAAATTTAAACATCGAAATTTTAATAGCGAGATTTTTCCTTCATATCATTGCTAATTAGCAACAGACAACAGATTTTATTATAATCTGTTGCTAATTAGCAACAGATAATTTAACAAGACAATTTTAATGATAGCTTGCTAATTAGCAACAGATAATTTAACAAGACAATTTTAATGATAGCTGATAAAATTTACAATTTTAATGATAGCTGATAAAATTTATATAATTATTTTTTTAAATTTTATGAAAATAGCAACGGATTAGAAAATCATTATTATTAGTAATGGATTTTTTAAATCAATTGTAAAATTACCAAATGAATTTTAAAACTGTTACCAATTTGATAAAAGAATTTTAATCATCATTGATAAAATAATATATATATATATATATATATATTAATTTTATGAAAATAGCAACAGATTAGATATTTCATTACTATTAGCAACGAATTTATAAAATCTATTATAAAATTAGTAACGGATTTCAAATCGATTGGTAAATTTATATTCAAATATTTTTATAATGTCAATTTATAATAAATTTTAGCAATGAATGTAAATCTGTTGCTAATAGCAATTGAATTTTATTTTTGTTAGTAAAGTATTACTTTATGTAATTTTATTCTAAAATTACAACAAAATCGAAAATTAGTTACATAATCCATTGCTAATGGCATCGGATTAAAATCCATCCATTGCAAAATTGCCTTTCTGTAGCAGAAGATTTATATTTGAAGATCATTTGCTGGTACTAGTAGAAAATCATAAAGTTAAATAGTGGTCATAGAAAATCATAATTTAATAAAACAAAAAATAAAATTTACGTCAAACATTTTTTTTTAAATTCAATATATTTAAAATATTGTAATCAAATCATTTGAAGACAATTTTTTGAGATAAAAGAACAAAAAATATCTTGAAATACCCTTCGAGGACAATTGAGGAAAAGTTTAAAAAAATGTTAAGATTTTTTTTTTGGTAGATAAAAAAATATTAAGATTTTGAAACATGAACCTTTGAATATTAATTTTATATGTATTATAATCCAGAAATAGATATGTCACGATTTCCTGTTACACATTATCAAGTTGATAATTTTAATTTAACTAATTAATGAATTCTCTTATAAATATAATTATTAAATGTAAAAATTATATTTTTAACAATGAAATCATTATATACATTTTGTATAAAAATTAAATAATTAACTAAAAATTAGTTGATATATTTAATAATATTATAAAAATCAAACCTGCACAAGTCGCATGCTTATGATTTGTATATACTATAATTTCAAAACTAATAGAATGTTATTTTGCAGCTTTGCATATGTAGTGTTTTGCCATGCGCCTCATTGAATTTGAAATTTCTAGTTAATAGAAAGCTTAATCATATTTCACATATATATTAGGAAAGTATAATTTAGTACTCTGTATTTTTACTTCAATTCAAAAATTAAAGAAAATTTCGTGGCAAAACCGAATTATTGTTTTCTTAGCAAATCGAGAAAAAGGTGATTAATATCACTGAGTGCGTTTACATAGTGCTAATGTATCATGTTGATATCATGTGTCTGATGTGACATACTGACATTAATACTAATATCTGCATACCACATTAAATACTATGTTGACATCAGCATGTTACGTCATATGTGATGTTAATGTGAGTATGCCACATCATTACCATGTCAGCTCAATTAATGACATTAGCCATTAAATCTCTAAAGGTCTAATAGCGTGATAGTATATTTCTCAATTTATCATGAAATTTTTTTCCAATCCTTGAATTGAAATAGTGCGAAAATATATAGTAATAAACTGTATTTTCCCTTATATATTAATATAATAATACTAATATGTTATTAATTTCTTTATATATATGTAGACAATTTGAAATAATTTTTTAAACTTGATAATTAAAGTAAAAGTATAACAATTAATTTTATAAAAATTTTATAATTAAAAATATATTAGAAAATTTAACCGTTAACAATAGATTTTAATTTTCCAAAAAAAAAATTTTTGATTACTATTTTGACTTCTTTTTACAAGTTCACTCTAGTAATCACCATAAAACAATATTTGATTCAAAAAATTTTTGTTTATATTTATGCACTTCCAACAAAATAATAGAGTAATAAAATATAAAAATTTAATTTTTTAAAAAATTTAATATAATAAATATATATAATAAAAAATAAAAAATTTATTATTTAAGATTTAAAGTTTAGGGTTTAGATTATTATGAATTTTAATTCAAGTGGTTAAACTTTTTTATCTCCATAATTTCCCCTTCAAATATATAAAAAATGCCAAAATCTAGAAGATTTATTTTATTCGTTATCTCATATTATAAGATGTTATTTTTAAAGAAATTCATTAGTTTTAATTTATCTTTAATCTATCTATGTATGATTTATAATCTATTTATATATTTATCTACATTCCATATCTATCTATTATCTGTTTATCTATCCACCTATTAATAAGGAGGTAGATTTGTGATAATTGGCTAAAAAATATATGATTAAATTTATATATTTACAAAAATGTCAATAATTAATATAAAAAACTTATTCATAAATTGATATATTTACGAGGAAATTTAACATTAGAAGTTTAGGGCTCACAAATACTGTTGCAATACTTAAATATTTTATATATTAATTTTATTATTTAATTTATTTTTACTATTTAATTAATTTATTTAAAAATTTATTTTCTTTTATTACATTTAATATTAATGAGAAGTGTTTTAGTTTGGGTAATTATTACACCTGATCGCTTAATTTTATGAGTATTTTCATAAAAGCTAAACTTTAATTTCTTTCATAAAATTTATTGAACTTTAATTTAATTTTATAAAAGTCACTATAATTTGAAATTAAAAATTTTTAAATTAACTTACTGACCTGTTAATTAATTTATAAATAAAATTACCTACCTAGTGATTGTTAATAGAGAATAAGCGGATAAAGGAGAGGGGTTTAACAGCAAAGGAGGTAACTGGATGCATTTCATGCATCCTATTTTTTTTTTTTTTTTTTTAAGAAACTAATAAAATAAGATAATTTTATTTGTAGAATAGTTAACAGGTCAGTATGTTAAATTGAAAATATTTAATTTTCGATCATAGTGACTTTTATGAAATTAAATTAAAATTTAGTGAGTTTTATGAAAAAAATTAAAGTTCAGTGATTTTTATGAAAATATTCATAAAATTGAGTGATCACGTATAATATTTACTCGTTTAGTTGAAGAAGGAAGAAAGGCAAAGGAAGGATGTGTCTTAGGCTCTCAGCGTCCATATGAAAGAAACCAAAGGTGGGCGAAGGAGATCGGCTATAGGGGATGAGGGGAATCACAAAAAGGGCAAAGAGCCAAAAAGGAGAGCTTAGCAGGAACTAGGGTTATGGGAAGCACAGTGATGGGAGAGTGAGAAATCGAAAGAGAGAGACAGGAGACTAGGAAAAAAAGTAGAGGTGAGGTAGGTGGAGACGCGATGTTAGGCAAAGGACAATGCAAGTTGAGATCAACAAGCAGAAAAGAAAAAAAATGACAACAACACCATTAGAAAGAAAATAAACTTTAGCTAGTTTGGTTAGTTTAGTTATTTTGACCTTACTAACTGAACAAAACAATTGATTTTTCTCTAAAATGCCAATCAAATTGAACTAATTAGACCAAAATTTTGAATTGAAAAATCAAATTAACTATGTTTGGTTTGATTTTTTTTTTTTAGTTATGATCGAATTTTGCTTAGCCCTACCATTTTGCCTATTTAAGCCCTTGCCCTTTCTCCTTTCTGTTGCGACCACCCACACCCATCACTAACACCTCGCTGCCTTCTCTTTCTCTTTCTCTCATTCTCATTTTTATAATTTTTTTTTTGTAAACACACACACACACACTCTCAATTCCCTGCAAGAACTAAATTCTTTGGTTTACAAAATGCAAAAAAAAATATCAAGACTACTTCAAGACTTAAAACTTATAAAACATTCTAAGATCATCGCTAGTGTCACGACCCAACCTATAGGCCGGACCAGCACTAGGACCTGAGCCAGCCTAAAGCCTCCGAGGCCCGCAGTAAGCCTAACTATTCATCAACCCAACTCTAAGGCCCATTTGGGCCCAATTTTAAGAATTCAACCGGACAGAGTCTGGCCATAAAATGGACCTTTTAACGGGGAGTTTTTGACTCACCCGACCTGTAAACACAATATATAATCAATTGGGGAGCTCAAATTACCCTCCACATACTCATAATAACATAACGTCAAATGGGAGCTCAGCTCCCTCATCCAGTCTAACATACATGCATATAATAAGTTTACAGGTCCAACATGATAACTTATATTACAGACCCAAATCAAATAAATATTTCTAACACATGCAGAAATTCTAGGAGTTAACAGAATTATACAAATATTACAGACATTAATAGACGACTTTCGAAGAAGAAAAGCAGGTTAACCACAACAATAATCCTCCTGTAGCCTGGAAAAATAATGAACAGGAGTGAGCGTAATCTCTATAGCTATCTAAAACTAATGCACTCTGTGAAGTGAAATGCAACATCGTCATAAATTTCATACAAATCATATCAAAAAGGCAATTTGGAGCACTCACACACTCAACACTGTCAAACAATACATATATGGGAGCTGATCCCCTATACAGCCCTCTTAATCCAACCTCTGCCAGCGAAGATCTCAAGCCAGACTTTTGCCTAATAAATCAATACGGGTTCCTAGCGAAGAACTCAAGCCATGTCTACCTCGAAGGACCGGGTCCCAGCGAAGATCTCAAGCTGTGTCTACCTGTCCTGTCCATATACAACACTATACCACACGCACGCTAACGCACACATACTGCTCCAAATTACCACAAACAACATCCATGGCACTTCAACATTTATAAATGCAATGTAAAACGTGCCTAGTGTTTAACTACATAGATACATACATATAAGTGATGCATGGGCATCTGAAACATATAATAATATCGAAATTACAATTAAAATTAATATTTTACTCACAGACTCAACAGAAGTCATTGTGGCGGTTGGGCGGAAGAGGAAGGCTATCCCGGCTCACCTGACAATTTTATTACAATTATTTAGTACATTTGACTCAATACAAGCTAAAAAAAGACCAAATATGTCCTAAGTCGTGCCGAAATTCCGGCAGAGTCTCCCCTATGCCTAGGACCTACCCAACCTGTAAAAGGACTTAAAACGCACTTCTATATCCACAAACTATACACCCACAATTCAATCACATTACACAGCCCCTCCTGGGCCCATTGAAACAGTCATCAATCATAACATGTAAAATTACAGTTTAGTCCTTATAATTGACCCTTTTGCAAAAACTATCCAAATGAGCTCTAAAAATTCTAAAACTTTGCCCTACGGTCCTTAGCAATATTGCTAAGCTAATGCAAAAGGGATCATAATTTTCTGAGCTACCATGAATATTTTACGGATTTCTAATCCAATTCAAGCACTAAACAATTAAGAAAAAGTAAGGTTCGGATTTACCTATGCCGATTCCGACTCTGGGGACGCGCTCGGGACGTCTGACAATGGTGGGTTAGCTAAAATCTCAACCCAATTTCAAGACTTTTTCGATAGCCTATCTGTTTGATCAGAAATTTACAAACCTGGGCAACAGTCGAATTTCCGCAAATTGAAGGTACCTACACGAAGCCCACAATACGAGGGTTAGTGCATAATTTTTATGAAATTTTTTAAACTCATTTAGTGTTTGGAAAAATACTACGAAGTTTCGTGGGATCCACCGAAAAATGATGTCGAAAAATTTTGAAATTTATATTGCCACGAAGCTCTCGATAAGTGAAGCGCTCTGGTACTCTCGGTTTTCTCATGGGGTTCACGGTTTGCGAGAAATCTAGCCCAAAAATCGAAATGGGCTAAAACTTTTCGGACAAAAATTGGGCAAACCGTTCGATGGATTTTGGTGTTCTTAGTGTCTATGGAAGGCTCTTGAGGTGTAAATGAGTGTAGACATAAGACCTGGCCCAAACGATGGTCGGATCGGCTGGATTTTTGGCTGGAAAGCCGAAACAGTGCACGCGCACATGTGGGTTTTCACGCGCGTTTTTCGACCGCCTGAGACGTCGGCTGGCCGTAGGGAGGCACTGGGGCGGCGCACTGGCGAAGTGGGGAGGGCTGGGTGGTGGCGGTGCGGCGTGGGGAGGAGGGAGGAGAGAGAAAACGAGAGAGAGAGAGAGAAAGAGACGGGAACGCGAGGGGAAGGGAAGAAAAGAAGAAGAAAGCCGGTCCGATTCGACCTGTCCGATCCGGTCTGGTTCAATTCAGCCGGTCCGATTCAAGATACAAAATTTTAAATTTTTTATTCTGCCTTGGGACCGAAAACGAGGCCCAAAAATTTCGAAAAAATTCTAAAAAACTCAGAAAAATTTATGGAGTCCAAATATATTTTTAGTTTTGCCACGTGATCTTTAAATTAATTTTTAAAAATTATCAAAGTTTTATATTTTCGGAAAATCGAACCTAATTTCTAAAATCTGAAAAATTTCAAATAATTTTTTAAAATTTAAATAAAATAAAATATTAATATTTTTCCATAAAATAATAAATTTAAAAATTAAAGGTGTTACAATTAGGACTTGAAATTTTGAGACCCCTTTTATTTGAAATGGTTTCGCCAACAATAACAGCGGCAAGAACTTCTCAAGAGGCATAAATGAAACAATGCCATCAACATCAACATAGTCGATGAATCCACTGGCTAATACTAATATTAATGATTTTGGTAATAGCGTACACGAGCAAATTGAGATGGATCGATAATAACTCAAATCTAGTAATTTAACTAGTTTTTTTATTTTGCGAAAGATTTCAATGAAATTCATGCTTTGAAGGCTAAACTTCTAAAAGTTTAGTAGAATTTTGCAATCTAATTAGTTAAATGTTGGGTTTATCATTTTGCTTTCAATGTTGATGAATTGGACTTTTTTTTTTTAATTTTCATTACTTGTTTGTGAGTGTTGGGTTCATTTATGAGAGATTTTGTGATCGATTGAGAGAGAGAGAGAGAGAGAGTGAGAGAGAGAGAGGTGGATGAGGGCCGGATAAAGGAAGGCAAAAATTGAGAGATATAAGTATACATAAAAATGAAGAGCAAGATAAAGAGAGAGGAGATAGAAATTAAGAGAGAGAGAGATTTAAGAGACAAAATAGAGAGATTAAGAGGAGACCAAATAGAGAGATTAAGGAGAGAAAAAAATGAGGAGAAAGATGGGGGAAGGGGAGATAAAAATAAAAACAATGAAAAGAGAGAGGAACAAAATGATAAATGATAAATAATAATAATACCTCGAAACTAATTAATAGTAATTGACCTTTAATGTTACAAGAATTGAGGGTAAAATAGGAATTACAACATATTTTCTCACATTAGACTGCCTTTTAGAGGTATGACTAACATTTGGACTTAATTAAAATAAGCAAAGGGACTACTTTATTGATGAAACCTAAGTATAATTTTTAATTTATTTTTTAAAATAGAGTGATAAAAAATTAATAATGATAAAATTCATATATGAAATAATAATTTATCTTTTAAATTTATAAATATAATAATTTTTATTTCAAATCATAGCATAATTATTTATTATTATTATTATTAATTAAATTTTTTACATATATAAAATTGTGAATTCACATCCATCTACCTTCAAATTTATTTATTTTTCTATTTTAAATTTAATATATATTCAGATAAAATCATGTGTTGGAAATATTAATACTCATTTCATATTGAGATCCATAATTCTACTAATTGTTTGATAAGAATGAATGTTTTTGTTAAGGTCACCTATTGGAATTGTAATCGATGTAAAGGACAAGATTTAAAAAAAAAAAAAACTATATTTTTAGTAAGGATTTTTTAATTAAAAATATCAATAATATTTAGAATAGTTTTATAATATAATCAATTGACATTTTAATTTAGTTTAGTTATCGTTAATAATGTACCAATGATAATATGCAATTCAAAAGGAATGTTAAATATTAATTAAACATGTTAAATTTAAATAGAATGTTTGTTAAATTATATATTAATTATTTTTAATTTAAATTTATATAAATAATTAAATTACTTTATATATTAAAATGATTAGTCAAATTAGTGTTGCAACTCAATCACTTACATTTATCATTTAATTTTTATTTATTTTCGATATGAAACTTAGATTCCTAACAGAATAATTTAAAAATAATCTTAAATATAAAGATTTCAATTTTGTTTATTATATAGTTAACTTTTATAAATTAATTAGCAAAATATACTTTGAATATTAATATCAAAATATATGTGTTGAGTTATTTTTAGATATGTGTCTTTAAATATTTTGAATAATTATCAAAAACATTATCACATAATCATCCTCCCTAATTAACCTTCCACTTTTTCTTAAGTGATATCAAAGTTACATTTAAATACTTTCTCTCTCTTTCTCTCTCTCTCTTAAAGCAACTCTCTCCCTCTCCCTCTCCCTCTCCCTCTCCCTTTAATTTATTGAGAAAAGCAAAACAAAAAAAAAATAGTAGTATTGGATATCATTAGTTCCATTAATTATCTTGTATTATTAGGATATAATAATAAAATATTATATATAATTGAGTTATATTTTATAATTACTTTGTTTTTTAAGGATATAATTACTATAAACTATTTTGTATTTTATATATAAACGAGTTTAGCAGCCTTTAATTTAAATATTTATTATGAAATTTGTGCAAGTGTACATATAATTAAAATAATTAATATATTGTCTCTACACAAATCTCATAATAAATATTTCATTAAATATTGTACTCATTCAAAATTATTATATGGCTTTCAATAAAAAAAATATTATGCAATGAGTTTATATATAATAATTATATTGTATTTACTATGTTTTTAATTTATTTTATTTATATTTTAATTTGTAATCATTAGGTTAAATTTTATAAATGCATTCAATGGTAATTGTTGACAAAATAAATTACTTTGCAAAGAAAACATTTATGGTAGATATTTCTTATAATTCAGGAGCAAATTAATAAAAATCAAGTGCAATTATTATAAACTCAGTTTTATATAAAAATGAATTTACCAACTTTTAGTTTAAATATTACATTAAGATTCATAATTTCATATACTCATTATTTCAATTATTTACACACTTTAATAAGTTTTATATAAATATTTAATTTAAGAAAAATAAATTCTTTACATAAAATGAAACTTATAATAAACACAGATGTCAAATTTTACCTAAATCCGATTTATTAAAACTTACAAACTTTTTATGGAAGAACAAATGATCAAATTTTAATGAAGGTGTACTATTTTTTATATGTTATCAAAAGTTTTTAGCCGTATTTAGGATAATTTGCATGAATTATTGGTATGGTAAGCAAAGTAAGCTTTGGATAATGATTAGTTTTGTTTTATTATTTTGTTTATTTGATGGCCAAATATTTAAATTGAATAATTATATTATTCAATACAAGTATTTATTATATATAAGACTCTCTTCATTCACTTTTATTTATCGTTTTTAGAATTTATTTTTTATAATTATCTGTTATTTTGATAAGATTAATAATTTTAATTAATTTTTTAAATTTTATTATTATCTCTATTAAACAAAATAATTATTTTTATAATTTCTTAAAATTAATTTTATCGTCTTTTCTTTTTTAATTAAGTGAGATAAAAAGATAATTTAATAAATTAATAAGTATTTTGTTATAATTTATATTATTTAATTACTTTCTTAATTATCGTGAAAAACCTTAAACGACAAAAAAAAAATGGATTAATGGAGTATATTATTATTATTATAATAATTATTATTATTATTTGAAAACCATATAAAAGTAATAATGAACTGCAAAAATCATTTATTTTTTTTTGTTAACAATAGTAATATATATTTTGTGTATATATTTTTGTAACAAAGTTACTTTCATTGAATTCATAATAAAACAAATTTATTAATTATACTATTTAATACAAGTGTTCATTATGCATAAATATATTAAGATGTATATCTAATATATATTCAATTTTATATAAAAAAAATTTTTCACAATTATTTGATTAAACATTTTATAACAAAATTTGACTAATTAAAGTCTATAATGAGTGCATAAATTTAAATTAAAATATTTAATTTAATAACTACTAATCTCATTTTCATAAAAAATTAATTTTATAATAAATTTGCCTTTAATATTATGCGAAAAAATAAATAATTATAACAATTATTTATCTTTTTCATATAATATCCATTTATAATAAATTTATTTTCCTTGATAAGATATCCCAATCATAGTAATATGGCATTGCATTATAAACATGATTTCTATACCATTTTATTTTCTCCAAATTAGAAACTACAATAAAAGAATTAGAATGAAACATTCCTCAACTTTCTTTATTTTTTATGTTTTTATTTTTATTTTAAAATTAAATATTTTAATTTAAAAATATGATAAATTAGTAAAAAAAACAAAAAGAAGGAAAGAAAGTCTAAAATGATATAGAAGGAATTAATATAACATGATTTATAAATTTTTTATATTGAAATTGATAGTAAAATAAAAAATTATATAATTAATTTTAACTAATTTGAGATTTAGAATTAATCGTTGTATTTTAAATTTTATTTTTTTAAGGAAAAGAAAACAAAAAGAAAAAAATGGTGGTAATGAGGTTGTTGTCATGGCAAATCTTCTTAAGCAATATCTTTTCTTTTCTTCCATTTTAGTTCAGATAAATTTTTGGGCTTAATTTCTTTTCTTTTTCGGTTATCTCTACTTTACATACAAAGTCCCTTTCTCTCTCTGTCTCTCTCTCTCTCTCTCTCTCGCTTCTCGCTGTCTTGTTTCGCCCTAGAAATTGTATGTACATTGTCTACATAAAGGTCCTTCCTTTGCTATGCCTTCTACCCAGCCCCTGCCCCCATTCTCTCTCCTCCTATCTATCTCTATCTGGGTTTGTCACATATGAAGAAACAAAAAGCTTTTCTCTGTAAACCATAGATACAACCTTCTGTGACACTTTCTGTTTGATGAAATTTTCTTGAGTTTACGTCTCATATCTGCGGCATTGACAATGGCACAGAATCCTGGCCTAGCATTCTCGAGCCTTCTGTGTGCAGAGAACTCAAACACTTGTTTTGATGATCTTGATTGCAATGCCACAGATGAATTTGGGATTTCTCTTTCTTTGCATCATCAAGACAATCAAAGTCACAATCAAGACCTTTTTTCTGATAATGATAGCTGCAAATCCTTGTTGGGTTTTACGATTCATAGTGAAGACAGAGTGAAGGAAATGGTTAAGAGGGAAATAGAGCATTTGCCCAGAGATGATTACCTAAAGAGATTAAGAAGTGGGGATTTGGACTTGAGTGTTAGGAGAGAGGCTCTTGATTGGATTTGGAAGGTTGCTTATTTTTTTATTGGTTTCTTAAATGGGTTTTTGGATTTTGCTTCTGGTTTCTGCCAGTGGGTTTTCGTTTTCCAGCAACAATGTGTTTTTTGTTGCTTTCATTGATTTCCATTTGATTTCTGAAAGGAGTTGCTTCTGCCTTTTGATCAATCAATCTCCAAAAGTTTTTAAAGGATTGCTAATGTTCAAGTCCAGTCCCCTTCGCCAGTTGTATGGAAATTCTTTTGCAATTTGAAATTGGACTTCTCATCGTCCAAATGTTTTCAGTAAAATGCCTTATATGCTTTCCTCATTTGTGGCAAATAATTTGGTGTGCAGGATGGATTATTCACTGATTCTTATTGATTTCCTTTGCTCATGACCAACAGGCTCAAGCCCACTGCAATTTTGGACCGTTGAGTGTTTGCCTATCAATGAATTACTTAGATCGGTTCCTATCATTCTATCAACTGCCTGTAAGTGCGAAATTAGCATTTTTTTTCTCTTGTTAAACCGACTACAATGTGTTTTCTTGCTGATTGATTTGATCTTTGATTCCTCTATTTCACAATTGGTATATAGAAGGGTAAAGCTTGGACTGTGCAATTGTTAGCTGTGGCTTGCGTATCACTAGCAGTCAAAATGGAGGAGGCTAATGTGCCTCTCTCTGTAGATTTACAGGTATTAGTAGCTTCAAAATTAATTTTGAAACAACAATTTGTGTGTTCTAAAGTTGGTCATAATTTTCATGTTATTTTCCATCTCCTTGTCCTAATGATTTTTTTTAAAATTTTTTTTTCTCTTTTGGGTAGGTAGGGGAACCCAAGTTTGTGTTTGAAGCTAAAACTATACAAAGAATGGAGCTTTTGGTGTTGAGCACGTTGAAGTGGAGAATGCAAGCTCTCACTCCCTGCTCCTTCCTAGACTATTTCCTTAGCAAGATCAATGGAGATCAACCTCTATTAACATCATCCATAATTAGATCATTGCAACTAATATTAAGCACAATTAAAGGTTTGTCGTTTACTTTTTTTTAAACAAAAAATAAGTTTTGGTCCTGGATTGTCTTTTAGGATTAATGGGTTTTTGATGCAATGCTGTGTGGGAATTGAATGTAGGTATTGACTTCTTGGAATTCAGGCCTTCAGAGATTGCAGCAGCAGTAGCAATATCTGTTTCAGGAGAAATCCAAGCAGGGGACATTGATAAGGCAGTGCCCTGTTTCATCCAAGTAGAAAAGGTAAAAGGGCAAGGAAAAAAAAAGCATTGGTGTGGTGCCCACAGAAGTGAAAGTCCAAAGATAGGACAAAATTGCTTTTCCTAATGAAAGATCTTTTGGTTTGATCTTTTCACCAATTTGATGAGTTTGTGAAATGAAAGCCCTTGATTTTTTTTCCTGTTTATGGATTTTTTTTATTTGATGCAGGGTAGAGTATTCAAGTGTATTGAACTGATAAAAGACTTGTCACTGATTAGTGGGTCTGCTGTTGATAATGTGGCAAGTGCCTCAGCCTCATGTGTGCCCCAGAGCCCAAATGGGGTGTTGGATGCTGCATGCTTGAGTTATAAAAGTGATGATTTAACAGTTGGGTCATGTGCAAACACTTCACATAGTAGTCCAGACATTAAAAGGAGAAAACAAAGCAACAAGCCATCTCAAATGGAACACAAGTCTTGAGATTGTGTTGGTTTTTGGATGAATGATGGAATTGGATTTGGAGGGGGTGCCCTTTAAGTTACAGTAATATACAAGAAAAAAGAGAATGAGACACAGGGTTCTGTGAGGAATAAATAAAAGGTTCAAGGAAAAATTCAAGAGCTCCCAAGCTGTTCATATATTGACTAGAATTCTCAGCAACTAAGGCTAAGCTCATATTTATAACAAAGCTGAAGCTGATGGCTAGGGATTAATGTGGTGGTTCCTCTGCAGAGTTATACAGTTTTTGTTGTAGCTTCTTTTTCAAGTGAGAGAAAAAGAAATGAAAATATACATTTATATAGAGAATGAAAGTTATCTCTTGTTCAATTTCCATTTCCCCCTTCCATTAATAAGAACTCTATCAACCTTGGTAAGCATGAATTTTTCCTTTTTTCTTTTTGTTTTTTTCTCCTTGTGAAGGAATCAATGGCAAGCACCAAGTTGTCCACCCAACTCATCAACATAATTTCAGATACTCAAAACACTGTCGTTTAGCTGGTTGTGCAATTGAGTACTGTGTTTGGACCCACAATGCTATTTGTTTAGAGTTTAGACAGGGTGTGACCAGTCAATATAGTTATAATATATATTTTTTAAAAGAAGCCTTGGGAATGCACAGTGTGCACAGTTGGCAAATAGCAATAGATTAAGGGTCATTTCCTATGAGCAACTGAGATCACATATGACACGTGTCCTTTAAATATTCTTTTTTTAATCTAAGTGAACAGGTATCCAGTCCTATCCATCAATGCTTGTAGACTTGCGCCTTTCTCAATTCTTATTGCTCCTTTCAATTCTTTTTTATTTTATTCTCCATTTTCTTTTCAGAAATTTCCTCTCCATGAAGATTTTCATTTACTTCCAAATTTCTTAATAATTTATTTTAATTATATTGAAAATACATATTTAGTGCATGAAAAATAGTTCATATATAATTTTACTGTAAAAAAATATAAAAGTTTCATTTTTCAAAATATTAATGTGAAGAGTTTTGAAATAATAATGGGCGGGTTGGACATCCTCACCTCATAGGAGTTCATGGTCGAGATGAGAATTTCTCTTCTGAGAAATGAGACCATGTTATAAATAGTATGTACGCCCTTAAGATTATGTTAGGTGTGATGATATCAACATCATAAATTGTCAAAATAAATGCACCAATTGCTCAATTGGATTCATTTCATATGAACTTCACTTGTTTTTAGTTTTTAGAGCTTTATAGTTTATACTCCACGATTCTTTTTCTTATGTTTGGATGCATGGAAAGGAGAGAGAAAAAAATAAATAATAAAAAATAAAATGATATTATCACTTTTTCTTATTTGGGATGGAAGAAAAATAATATTTATTTTACATTTATTATTTTTTCTTCGGTTTGGAGAAAGAAAATAAACTAATGGAGAGGAAAAAGTTTACATGGTTAAATAAAATTACCTATATACCCCTTGCTTACTCATTTCAACTTTTAAATAATTTATAAAATTAAGAGTAAAAAGATAAATCCAACTCAACTCAATTAAACGTTTATTCTAAAAATTTATTAGAATCGGCTATATGGATTATCTTTTCATTCTAAACGATTTTAGGTTAAATTCTAAAAGATGTATAATGTTTCTAAGTCATGCTGTACTACTCTCCTTCAAATCAATTTAAGTCTACTCTTTATTTTCTTTCTATCTTCTAATTTAATACGCTCTACTTATTTAACTGAAGTCTCCGCATGTCTTTCTAAATAAGAGAATAAATTTTATTTTTATTTTTCATTATTTTTCTTTTATTTTCAAATAAAAAATAAAAAAATAAAAAAAATATTTTCCTTTCTTTATTTTCCTCCCTCTCCATTTTCTATCCAAACATCACATCTTGCATAAATTTGAATGAAGTTCAGATTTAATAATAAAAATTAAATAATATTAATAGAATTAAGAGATTCGCTTAATTTAAATTTCATCATTATTAATATTATCAAACTAATTTTTTTATATTATTATTAAATTAATTATTGTTTGTTTCATATTTATAAATATATTTGACTAATTTTAACATTTCTATTTTTAATAAAAAAATTTAATAATTTTCTTTTTATTATTAATTTCAGTTTGAATTTGAATTCTTGTATATGATTATAATATTATTAAATTAAACTCATTAGTTATTAAACAATAAGATATAATATAATATAAAATATAATATGCAGGGCGACCTTTGTTTTGAACAGATTCTTTGGTACAGAAATTCAGAAAGGTCAGATTCCTTGCCCATCAGATTAACAATGAATTCTTTCCATCCAATGAGTGCAGCCT